>NW_014570025.1:28927-34722 GCF_001313835.1 Polistes canadensis
GCCTGTTTACCACTCGATAAGTGGAAAAGTAATTCTCCCAACCTCACTCGCACCTCTCTCTCACAGTCTGACAGCTCGCCTGTCCACTCGTTTGATGAAAGCACTACCAAGATCTTAGGCATCTCCTGGAATTCTCAGAAAGATGTGTTTACTTTTCACGGTACAATCTTATTCCATCAAGCCGTCACGAAACGCATCATTCTCTCTAAAGTGGCTCAATTGTTTGATCCTCTTGGACTCCTCTCTCCGGTAGTGATCAAGGCGAAAGTACTTATGCAACGACTCTGGTTGGAAAAGGTTGGTTGGGATGATCATCTCACTCCAGACATAGTTCACGAGTGGTCCCAGTTTAGGCAACATCTCTCTCAGTTATCAGTCACAGAGACTCCCCGATGGATAAACCTCTCGTCAAAGGCAACCTCAATACAGGTTCATGGCTTCTCAGATGCCTCTCAACTTGCTATAGCAGCAGTTGTATATCTCAGGGTGTCGTATGCTGACTCATCTTTAGTAGTCAGTCTAGTCTGTTCTAAGACGAAATTAGCTCCTCTCAAGAGGTTAACAATTGCTAGACTTGAACTCTCAGCAGCGGCTTTGCAAGCCAAGCTGACAAGAAAAGTAATTAGACTTCTCGACCTCTCGGACGTTCTTACTTTACTGTGGTCTTACTCCTCTGTGACCCTTGCATGGGTCAAAAACAATCCTATGAGATGGAAGGAATTCGTAGGCAATAGGGTTGCCGCTATTCACGAGTCTGTACCCCATGCTCATTGGAGATTAATCTCCGGAAAGCTCAATCCAGCTGACTGTGCATCTCGTAGTCTCAGTGCATCTCAACTCATTGATCACCCACTATGGTGGAGTAGTCCACCATGGCTTTCTCAGTCGCCAGAATTTTGGCCCTCGTCAAGGCCACCCTCACCGGAAGAGGATTTGGAGGAACGCCCCGGCATCTCACTTGCACTCTCACAAGCCCAACCTCTAGTTTGGGACCTCGTTGACCTTCCTCAATYATCCTYCTTTCATCGGCATCTCACTAAACTACTTCGGATCACGGCAATCATTCAGAGAGCGGTCTGGCGCTTTAAGAAGGTTCCTGGTTCGAGCTTGTCCGCATCGCCATTGAATCCAGCAGATCTAGAGAAGACAAAATCGTTCTGGATACGCGCGACTBAAGAGGCGTATTTCTCACCAGAATTGAGAACGTTGTCGGCGGGACAATCTCTCAACAAATGTCACGTTCTGACGCGACTCACGGCCTTTTTCAATCGTGCTGGAATTCTCAGGGTTGGTGGATTGCTGCCAAATTTTTAGCTGGATGATGATAGTAAACATCCAGCHATACTACCTCGTCAGTCAAAATTCACAAACCTAGTCATCTCTGATGCTCATGCCAGAACCATGCATGGAGGAACTCAGCTAACGCTCTCCTACATTCGAAGGACTTTCTGGATTATTGGAGGTCGTGCTCCAGTGAAGTCCTTCCTCAAAGATTGTCTCACTTGTGCTCGAATACGTGGAATAAGAGCACAACAACTCATGGCTCCACTCCTGGCCATCTCGAGTGACACTATCTCTTGTGTTTGAGACTACTGGGCTTGATTACGCCGGGCCAGTCACCATGAAGACTTTTCAAGGCAGAGGTGCAAAGTCCTTCAAGGGTTGGATAGCHKTGTTCATATKYTTCTCCACCTCTGCCGTTCATCTCGAAGTAGTCTCTGACTACTCCACCGAAGGATTTCTCAAGGCAATTCGACGGTTTACCAGCTGTAGGGGCATTCCAAAAACGCTCAGAAGCGACTGTGGTACCAACTTCCAGGGAGCAAACAAGCAGCTTAAGGAGCTACTCTHAGCTGCAACGAAGGAATCCCTTAAGATCCAGAGACTTCTCGCTAATGACGGCACTAAGTGGATCTTCAATCCTCCAGCGGCACCACATATGGGTGGAAAATTGAAGGCAGCGGTGAAATCAATCAAGTATTATCTCAAACGAACCATCTCGGATACGTTGCTAATGTTCGAAGACTTCTCCACGTTCTTAGCTCAAGTTGAGGCGGTTCTCAAATCTAGACCTCTCAGCTCTTTCTCGGAGGACCCTGATGACATCAGAGCATTAACACCAAGGCATTTCATCAGAGGGGAAGCATTAACAACTATCCCCGAGCCTTCTCTAACAGACATCTCAGATTCCAGGTTATCTCATTTCCAGCAGATTCAAGAGCGCTTCCAGCAATTTTGGAGAAGGTGTTTGACGGAATGCCTGCAGGCGCATCAGACCACATCCAAATAGCAGACATCGCAGAACGATATCAGGGAAGGGTCTCTTGTCCTCATTACCGACGAACGACTTCCTCCGTCAAAATGGCCTCTCGCCAGGTTGATTCAACTACACCCAGGAAAGGACGGTCTCTGCAGGGTTGTCACGCTAAAGACCGCCACCAGCACTATCAATAGACCTATCGTCAAACTCGCACCATTGCCTCTCCAACCGCACAAGGAACAATTATTTTCTCAGCGATTCAGCACATCTCACTATGTCAAATTCTCGAATCACGCTCGAGAATTGGGGGGGAGAATGTTCAAAAATTGCGCCCCTTAGACTAGTTAGCAGCACCTCTTAGCTATCATAATTAATGCGCCGTCTGTTATCGCTGAAAAGAAGACATATCGATTGTTTCTATTGATCAAGAGATCACGCTATTTGACGTGTCAATAGGTCATTGGTCCCTTGTGTCGTCATCCTCTGCGTGTTACCTTCCTATTGATTGTTGGTCATCTCTTCCTAGCGTGGAACTCGCTAATTGGTGTATTGTCTTTTCTCCACTTCCGCTCTGTTCCTCTAATCGAACCGAAAAATAGCGTGGTCCAACACAATCTTTTACGAAGTTAAACAGTGCGGACGTATATTTAACAATCTCTGAAATTTGTGAATTCATCTCATAGTCTTCATCTCGCTTTAATACTTATCTCTCACCGTTCCATCTCATCTCTCACCTCACGTTTCCTCATCTAGACCATCTCCTTATACTCTCTTTCATTACCGACTTATCAGGTAATCTTACAACCTTTATCTCTAATCTGAACCTCTCTTTATTCGTTCTGACCTCTCAATTTTGTTGTACTCTTCGTTTCATCAATTCTTTCGTTTTTTATTATCATATTTTCCTTCTTTTTTTTCTTACTGCTTCTCGTGCTACGTACTTCCGGTACACGTGGCGTGATATCCGGTACACGTGGCGTAGTTATCTATTACTGCTTTTAAAAAATCTATTATACTTTCGCTATCTCTATTTTCCTGAACAAAATATCTAATAAATCTTGTTACACATAAATTCTACCAGTAAATTCCTCATTTATACATTCCACTAGCCAATCTCGCCTATCTCCTTGTCTTCTCGTAAAGCATCTCATTCAACCTACTAATCTTTCTCTCTCGAACAACTAACAAGTGAAAAGTGTTCGGTCCAATAAAATCTAGCCTATATCATTTATTTTACAACAATTGCAGTCGAAGAAAACAGAAAAAAATCATTTTTTTCAACTTTATTTTGTTACTTCTCCTGTAGAATTCAATAATATTTTAAAGAAATTTGATTCTAGTCAACCAAATATCTATTCTGTTTAGTTTCGTTTAGTTCATTTTTACCGTTGGTAATAATGTATTATTATATTTAAAAAGAAATTTTTGCTACTTTCGGGATTAAAACCGTAGTTAAAAACTGTAAAATTTCTAAAAAAGGGCTATATAACAAAAGCTATAAAACGTTTTCTTTTAAGTTTTAAAGCGTATACTTACAAATATAAAGTGTTAGGTATAATAAAATCTAGCAAATAACATTTATATTTTAACAACTGCAGTCCAAAAACAGAAAAAAAATCATTTTATTACAACTTTTTTAGGTTACTGCAAGTGTAGAAAAAAATTGTTTTTAGATCAAATTCGATTGTAGTCAACTAAACGTCTATTCTGCTTAGATTCTAATAGCGCATTTTTACCCTTGCTAAAAAATTGTTAATATATTTTGAAAGTTTTCGCTGCTTTCTAGATTAAATAATAGTTAAAAACTATCGGATATCTAAAGAAATGCTATATAATAATATCTGGAGAACGTTTTCTTTTAAGTTCTAAAGCGTATAATAACAAATATAAAGTTTTAGGTCCTATAAAATCTGGCAAAAATCATTATTTCAACTGCAGTCCAAGAAAAGAGAATAAATCATTTTATTACAACATTTTTTGGTTAATTTACGTGATAAATTCAAGTCTATTTCAACGAAACTCGATTGTAGTAAGGCGGACATTTATTCTGTTTTGTTTCTAGTAGCATATTGATATTGTCGCTAAAATTGTTTTTATTTAATTAGAAAAAAATTTTCGCTACTTTCTGGAATATATCGTAGTTCAAAACTATCAAATTTCTAAAAAAGTGATATATAACAAAAGCTATAAAACGTTTTCTTTCAAGTATTAAAGCGTTTACTAACATATAAAAAGAGTTATATTTAATAAATTCTAGCAAATATCATTTACTTTTCGACAACTGCAGTCGAAGAAAAGAGAAAAAATCATTTTATTACATTTTCGTTACTTCTCGAGTAGAATTCAATTATTTTTTGACAAAATTCGACTGTAGTCAACCAAACGTCTATACTGTTAAGTTTCTAATAGAACATTTTTACCTTAGCTTAAAAATTTATAATACATTTAAAAAGAAATATTCGTTACTTTTTAGATTAATTGGAAGTTAATAATTAAAAAAATCTTAACAAGATCTACTTACCAGAAGCTATGAAACGCTTTCTGTCCAGCTTTAAAGCGTATACTCACAAATAAAAAGTGTTACGGTAAATAAAATCCAGCAAATACCATTTATATTTCCACAAATGCAGTCCAAAAAAAGGACAAAAATCATTTTGTTACAACATTTTTTGGTTACTTTACGTGAAGAACTAAATTCTTTCTCAACGAAAATAGATTGTTACAAACCTGACATTTATTCTGTTTTGTTTCTAGTAGCCATTTTTAACCGTCGCAAAAAATGTTCAATTATATGTAGAAAAAAATTTTTGCTACTTTCTGAATTAAACTATAGTTCAAATCTATTTGATACATAAAGAAATGCTATATAAAAAAAGCTGCGAAACGTTTTCTTTAAAGTTTTAAAGCGTATACTAACAAATAAAAAGCGTTACGTTTATTAAAATGTAGCAAATAACATTGATATTTTAACAACTGCAGTCCAAACAAAGGATAAAAATCATTTTTTTTCAACATTTTTTGGTTAATTTACGTGAAGAACTCAATTTCTTTTCAACAAAAATCGATTGTAATAGACCTGACATCCATTCTGTTTTGTTTCTAGTAGCAATTTTTAACCGTCGCTAATAATGTTAAAATATATTAAGAAAGAAATTATTGCTACTTGTTGAATTAAACCGTAGTTCAAAACTATCAGATACATAAAGAAATGCTATAAAACAAAAGCTGTAAAACATTTTTTTTTAGGTTTTCATGCGTATACTAACAAATAAAAAGTGTTATGTCTAATAAAATCCAGCAAATAACATTTATATTTCAACAACTGCAGTCTAAAAAAAAGAAAAAATTCACTTTATTACAACATTTTTTGGTTACTTAAAGTGAAGAATTCAATTTTTTTTTAACGAAACTCTATTTTAGTAAACCTGAAATTTAATCTGTTTTGTTTCTAGTGGCACATTTTAACTGTCGCTAAAAAAGTTTAATATATATTTAGAAAGTAATATTTGCTACTTTCAGAATTAAACCGTAGTTC
>NW_014570025.1:35698-36894 GCF_001313835.1 Polistes canadensis
CTATTAATCAAAAGCTTTCTAATGTTTCCTTTCAAGCTTTAAAGCGTATCTTTAAATATAAAAAGTTTTAGGCCTGAAAAAATTTGACAAACATCGTTTATATTCGGCATACTGCAGGTAAAAAAAAGGGAAAAAAATCAATTTTTTACAAATTTCTTTAGTTAATTTACGTGATAAAATTCATTCTATTTCAACGAAACTCGATTGTAGTAAGCCGGACATTTATTCTGTTTTGTTTCTAGTAGCATATTTTTATTGTCGCTAAAATTGTTTTGATTTGATTAGAAAAAAATTTTCGCTACTTTCTGGATTATATCGTAGTTAAAAACTATCAAATTTCTAAAAAAGTGATATATAACAAAAGCTATAAAACGTTTTCTGTCAAGTATTAAAGCGTATACTAAAACATAAAAATAGGTATATTCAATATAATCTAGCAAATATTATCTACTTTTCGAAAACTGCATTCGAAGAAAAGAGAAAATGTCATTTTATAACTTTTTTTGTTTATATCACGTGTAGAATTCAATTATTTTTCAACAAAATTCGACTGTAGTCAACCAAACGTCTATTTTGATAAGTTTCTAAAAGCACATTTATACCATAGCTAAGAAATATGTAATATATTTAAAATAAATTTTCACTACTTTTTAGAATAAACTGTAGTAAAAATTATAAAATATCTAAACCAAGTTCTACTTACCAGAAGCTATGTAACGTTTTCTGTCCAGATTTATAGCGTATACTTACAAATAATTAAGTGTTAGTTCCAATAAAATCCAGCAAATAGATTTCATATTTAAACAACTGGAGTCTAAAAAAAGGAAAATAATCATTTTATTACAATATTTTTTGGTTACTTTTCGTGTAGAATTCAATTCTTTTTTAACAAAACTCGATTGCAGTTAACTTGATATTTATTCTGTTTTGTTTCTAATAGCACAATTTTAATGTCGCTAAATATATTTTTATATATTTAAAAACAAATTTTCGCTACTTTCTGGATTAAATCGTAGTAAGAACTACCAAATTTCTAAAAAAGTGCTATTAAACAAAAGCGTTCTAATGTTTCCTTTCAAGCTTTAAAGCGTATCTTTCAAAATAAAAAGTTTTTAGCCTAAAAAAAATTGACAAACATCATTTATTTTCGGCATACAGCAGTTAAAAAAAAGGAAAAAATACATTTTATTACAATA
>NW_014570025.1:37174-40447 GCF_001313835.1 Polistes canadensis
GATTGTAGTAAGCCGGACATCTATTCTGTTTTGTTTCTAGAAGCACAGTTTTATTGTCGCGTATAACTTTTCAATATATTTAGGAAAAATTTTCGCTACTTTCTAGATTGAATCGTAGTTATAAACTATCAAATTTTTACAGAAATGCTATATAACAAATGCTATAAAACGTTTCCTTTCAAGTTTTACAGCGTATACAAACAAAAAAAAAGTATGAGGTCCGATAAAATCTAGTAAATAACAATTATATTTAAACAACTGCAGTCATAAAAAAGGGGAAAAAATCAATTTATCACAAATTTTTTTAGTTAATTTACGTGATAAATTCAATTTGATTTCAACGAAATTCGATTTTAGTAAGGCGGACATTTATTCTGTTTTGTTTCTAGTAGCATATTTTTATTGTCGCTAAAAATGTATTAATTTAATTAGAAAAAAAATTTCGCTACTTTCTGGATTATATCGTAGTTAAAGACTATAAAATTTCTAAAATTGTGCTATATAAGAAAAGCATAAAAACGTTTTCTGTCAAGTTTTAAAGCGTATACTAACAAATAAAAAGTGTAATGTCCAATAAAATCTAGCAAATATCGTTTACTTTTTAGCCACTACGGTCAAAAATAGAAAAAAATTCATTTTATTACCGCTTTTTAAGGTTACTGCAAGCGTAGAATTCAATTGTTTTTTGACCAAATTCAATTGTAGTCAACCAAACGTAAATTCTGTTTAGTTTTTAATAAAACATTTTTACCTTGGCTAAAAAATTGTTAATATATTTAAAAAGAAATATTCGCTACTTTTTAGATTAATTAGTAGTTAAAAAATATTGGATATCTAAAGAAATGCAACATAACAATAGCTGTAAAACGTTTTTATTTAGGTTTTAAAGCGTATAATAACAAATATAAAGTTTTAGGTCAAATAAAATCCAGCAAAAAAAATTATTTCAACTGCAGTCCAATAAAAAGGAAAAAATCATTTTAATACAACATTTTTTGATTACTTTACGTAAAGAATTCAATTCTTTTTCAACGATACTTGATTGTAGTAAGCCGGAAGTTTATTCTGCTTTGTTTCAAGTTGCATATTTTTATTGTCGCTAAAAATAATTTAATTTAATTAATAAAAAATTTTCGATATTTTCTGGTTTAAATCGTAGATAAAAACTATCAATTTCGAATAAAGTGATGTATAACAAAAGCTATAAAACGTTTTCTTTCAAGTACTAAAGCGTATACAAACAAATAGAAAAAGGTATATTTAATATAATCTAGCAAATATCATTTACTTTTCGAAAACTGCAGTCGAAGAATAGAGAAAATATCATTTTACTAAAACTTTTTTTTGTGACATCACGTGTAGAATTCAATTGTTTTTCGAAAAAATTCGAATGGAGTCATCTAAACGTCTATTCTGCTTAGATTCTGATAGCCCATTTTTACCTTCGCTAAGAAATTGGTTATATATTTAAAAATTTTTCGCTGCTTTCTAGAAAATATCATTGTTGAGAATTATTAAAAATCTAAAAAAGTTCTACTTACCAGAAAATTTGAAACGTTTTCTGTCTAGCTTAAAAGCTTATACTTACAAATGAAAAGTGTTAAGTCAAATAAAATCTAGCAAATAACATTTATATTTTACTAACAACAGTACAAAAAAAAAGGGAAAAATCATTTTATTATAAATTTTTTTTGGAACTTTGGGTGTAAAATTCCATTCTTTTGCAACGAAACTCGATTGTAGTAGAGCTGACATCCAATTCGCTTTTATTCTAGTATAACATTTTTACCGTCGCTAAAGATTTTGTAATATATTTAAAAAGAAACTTTTACTACTTTCTGGATTATATCGTAGTTAAAGACTATAAAATTTCTAAAATTGTGCTATATGAGAAAAGCATAAAAACGTTTTCTGTCAAGTTTTAAAGAATATACTAACACATAAAACGTGTTATGTCCAATAAAATCTAGCAAATATCGTTTTTTTTTTAACCACTGCAGTAGAAAAAAAGAAAAAAAACATTCTATTAAAACTTTTTTAGGTTACTACAAGTGTAGAATTCAATTGTTTTTTAACAAACTTCGATTGTAGTCAACCAAACGTATATTCTGTTTAGTTTTTAATAGAACATTTTTACCTTGGCTAAAAAATTTTTAATATATTTAAAAAGAAATATTCGCTACTTTTTAGATTAATTGGTATTTCAAAATTATTCGATGTCTAAAGAAATGCAACATAACAAAAGCTGTAAAACGTTTTCTTTTAGGTTTTAAAGCGTATAATAACAAATATAAAGTTTTAGGTCCAATAAAATCAAGCAAAAAAAATTATTTAAACTGCAGTCCAAGAAAAGGGAAAAAATCATTTTAATACAACATTTTTTGATTACTTTACGTAAATAATTTAATTCTTTTTCAACGATACTCGATTGTAGTAAGCCGGACATTTATTCTGCTTTGTTTCTAGTAGCATATTTTTAATGTCGCTAACAATGTTTTAATTTAATAAGAAAAAAATTTTCGATATTTTCTGGTTTAAATCGTAGTTAAAAACTACCAATTTCTAATTAAGTGATTTATTACAAAAGCTATAAATCGATTTCTGTCAAGTATTAAAGCGTATACTAACAAATAAAAAAAGGTATACTCAATATAATCTAGCAAATATCATATACTTTTCGAAAACTGCAGTAAATGAAAAAAGAAAATATTATCTTACAACAACTTTTTTTTGTTACATTACGTGTAGAATTCAATTGTTTTTCGACAAAATTTGATTGTAGTCATCCAAACGTCTATTCTGCTTAGATTCTTATAGCACATTTTTCCTTCGCTTAGAAGTTGTAAATATATTAAAAAATTTTTCGCTGCTTTTTAAATTGAATCGTTGTTGAGAATTATTAAAAATCTAAAGAAGTTCTACTTACCAGAAGCTATGAAACGTTTTCTGTCCAGCTTTAAAGCGTATACTAGCAAATAAAAAGTGTTAGTTCCAATAAAATCCAACAAATAGATTACATATTTGAACAACTGCAGTCTAAAACAAGGGGAAAAAATCATTTCATTACAAAATTTTTTTGTTACTTTTCGTGAAGAATTCAATTCTTTTTCAACGAAAATCGATTGTAATAAACCTGACATTCGTTCTGTTTTGTTTCTAGTAGCAATTTTTATCCGTCGCTAAAAATGATTAAATATATTAAGAAAGAAAGCTTTGCTACTTTTTGAATTAAACCGTAGTTCCAAACTATCAGATACATAAAGAAATGCTATA
>NW_014570025.1:41162-44259 GCF_001313835.1 Polistes canadensis
ATTTATATTTCAACAACTGCAGTTCAAAAAAAGGAAAAAAACCATTTTATTACAAAATTTTTTGGTTACTTTACGTAAAGAACTCAAATCTTTTTCAATGAAAATCGATTGTAATAAACCTAACATCCATTCTGTTTTATCTCTAGTAGCAATTTTTAACCGTCGCTAAAAATGTTGAAATTTATTTAGAAAGTAATTTTTGCTACTTTTTGAATTAAACCGTAGTTCCAAACTATCAGATACATAAATAAATGCTATATAACAATAGCTGTAAAACGTTATCTATTAAGTTTTAAAGTGTACACTAACAAATAAATAGTGTTACGTTCAATAAAATCCAGCAAGTAAAATTTATATTTCAACAACTGCAGTCTAAAGAAAAGAATAAATTCATTATATTACAACATTTTTTGGTTACTTAACGTGAAGAATTCAATTTTTTTTTAACGAAACTCGATTGTAGTAAACCTTGTTTTTTATCTGTTATGATTCTTGTAGCACATTTTAACCGTCGCTAAAAAATGTTTATCATATATTTAGAAAGAAATTTTTGCTACTTTCTGAATTAAACTGTAGTTCAAATCTATCAGATACATAAAGAAATGCTATAAAACAAAAGCTGTAAAACATTTTTTTTCAATTTTTCAAGCGTATGCTAACATATATAGAGTGTTATGTCTTATAAAATCCAGCAAATAACATCTATATTCTAACAACTGCAGTATAAAAAAATTAAAAAATTCATTTTATTACAACATTTTTTGGTTACTTAACGTGAAGAATTCAATTTTTTTTTAACGAAACTAGATTGTAGTAAACTTGACATCCATTCTGTTTTGTTTCTAATAGCAATTTTTAACCGTCGCTAAAAATGTTTAAATATATTTAGAAAGAAGTTTTTGCTATATTTGGAATTAAACCGTAGGTTAAAACTATAAAATGCATAAAGAAATGCTATATAAAAAAAGCTGTAAAACGTTTTCTTTCAAAGTTTTAAAGCGTACACTAACAAATAAAAAGTGTAACGTTCCATAAAATCTAGCAAATAACATTTAAAATTTAACAACTGCAGTCCAACAAAAGGAAAAAAATCATTTTATTACAACATTTTTTGGTTACTTTACGTGAAGAACTCAATACTTTTCAACGAAAATCGATTGTAATAATCCTGACATCTATTCTATTTTGTTTCTAGTAGCAATTTTTACCCGTCGCTAAAAATGTATAGATATATAGAAAGAAATTTTTGCTACTTTCTGAAATAAACTGTAGTTCAAAACTATTAGATACATAAAGAAATGCTATAAAAAAAGCTATAAACGTTTTCTTTCCAGTTTTAAAGCGTATACTAACAAATAAAAAGTGCTACGTTCAATAAAATCCTGCAAATACCATTTATATTGCAACACCTGCAGTCAAAAAAAGGAAAAAAATCATTTTATTACAACATTTTTTAGTTACTTTACGTGAAGAATTTATCCCTTTTCCAACAAAACTCGATTGTTGTAAACCTGATCTTTATTCTGTTTTGTTTCTAGTAGCAATTTTTATTCGTCGCAAAAAATGTTTTAATATATTTAGAAAGAAATTTTTGCTACTTTCTAAATTAAACCGTAGTTCAAAACTATCAGAAACATAAAGAAATGCTATACAACAAAAGCTTTAGAACGTTTTCTTTTAAGTTTTAAAGCGTTTACTAACGAATAAAAAGTGTTACGATCAATAAAATCAAGCAAATAAAATTTATAATTTAACAACTGCAGTTCAAAAAAAGGAAAAATATCATTTTATTACAACATTTTTTGGTTACTTAAAGTGAAGAATTCAATTCTTTTTCTACGAAATTCGATTGTAGTAAACCTGACATTTAATCTGTTTTGTTTCTAGTAGCACATTTTAACCGTCGTTAAAAATGTTTAATATATATTTAGAAAGAAGTTTTTGCTACTTTTTGAATATAACCGTTGTTCCAAAAAATCAGATACATAAACAAATGCTATATAACAAAATCTGTAAAACGTTTTTTTTTAAGTTTTAAAGCGTATACTAACAAATAAAGAGTGTTACGTTCAATAAAATCCAGCAAATAACGTTTATAATTCAACAACTGCAGTTCAAAAAAAGGAAAAATATCATTTTATTACAACATTTTTGTGCTACTTAACGCGGAGAATTCAATTCTTTTTCTACGAAACTCGATTGTAGTAAACCTGACATTTAATCTGTTTTTTTTTTAGTAGCACATTTTAACCGTCGTTAAAAAGGTTCAAATATATTTAGAAAGAAATTTTTGCTACTTTTTGAATTGAACCGTAGGTTAAAACTATCAGATACGTAAAGAAATGCTATATAACAAAAGCTGTAAAACGTTTTCTTTTAAGTTTTAAAGCGTTTACTAACGAATAAAAAGTGTTACGATTAATAAATTCTTGCAAATAACATTTCTAATTCAACAACTTCAGTTCAAAAAAAGGAAAAAAATCATTTTATTACATTAGTTTTTGGTTACTTTACGTGAAGAATAAATTCTTTCTTAACGAAACTCAATTGTAGTAAACCTGACATTTAATCTGTTTGGTTTCTAGTAGCACATTTAAACCGGCGTTAAAAATGTTTAAATATATTTAGAAAAATATTTTTTCTACTTTCTGAATTAAACCGTAGTTCAAAACTATTAGATTAATAAAGAAATGCTATATAACAACAGCTGTAAAACGTTTTCTTTTAAGTTTTAAAGCGTATACAAACAAATAAAAAGTGTTACGTTCAATAACATCCAGCAAATAAAATTTATAATTCAACAACTGCAGTTCAAAAAAAGGAAAAGAATCATTTTATTACAACATTTTTGGGTTACCTAACGTTAAGAATTCAATTCTTCTGCAACGAAACTCGATTGTAGTAAACCTGACATCCATTCTGTTTCGTTTCTAGTAGCAATTTTAAACCGTCGCTATAAATGTTTAAATATATTTAGAAAGAACTTTTTGCTACTTTTTGAATTAAACTGTTGTTCAAAACTAATAGATACATAAAGAAATGCTATGTAAAAAAAGCTTTAAAACGTTTTCTTTCAAGTTTTAAAGCGTATACTAAC
>NW_014570025.1:46231-47188 GCF_001313835.1 Polistes canadensis
GAAAATCAAATTGAAATAATGGGAACATTTGACCCAGGTTCTATGGTCTCCTTAATAAACTCAAGGTGGATTAAATTAAAAGATAACAGAGGGGGGCGTAAATAAAGTATTTTTAAGGTCGGTCAATAGTGTGAAACATACAAATGGGTAATTAAAATTAAAAATAAAAATATTTGATATAGAAAGAGAGGTAGAAGTGCATATAATTGAGAAAGAGGACTTTGAAGACTTCATAATAGGATTAGATTTAATTCCTATGTTCAAATTGAGATTAGATGAAAACTTAAGAGTGTCACAAAAAACGAAAAACAAGATAGAAAATAATATGGTAAAGTATTCAGTTAATTTTAATGAACACGTAAAAACAGATGAATTYCAAATAAACGTACAACATTTAAATAAAGATAAAAAAATTAAAATAGGAAAATTAATAGATAATAACAAATCAGTATTTGCAAGAGGCAAATACGACGTTGGAACTGTAAGCRAATACGAAGCCAGAATTGACTTAAKGGTAGAGAAATACTGCAGTAAAAGACCATACAGATGTAATATAAAAGATAGAGAAGAAATAGAAAAACAGATAAATAAATTATTAGAAAGGAAATTAATCGAAGAATCTTACAGCCCATTTGCGGCACCTGTCACACTAGCATATAAAAAAGATGAAGGGAAGACACGTATGTACATAGACTTCAGAGACCTGAATAAAAACATTGTCCCTYAAGCACAACCATTCCCTTTAATAGATGATATAATAATAAGAGCCAGAAACTGTAATTATTTCACAACGCTAGACATAAACTCARCTTTTTGGTCAATACCACTAAGAATTGAAGATAGGAGGAAAACGGGATTTGTGACGCAGAATCGGCACTTTCAGTGGACATGCTTACCCTTCGGCTTAAAAACGTCTCCAGGAATATTCCAACGAATTCTAAGTAATATATTGAGAAA
>NW_014570025.1:49373-50339 GCF_001313835.1 Polistes canadensis
ACTGATGCATCTCTTGAAGGCATAGGTGCAATATTAAAGCAAACACAAAGTGATGGAAAAGAAAAACCGGTAGCTTATTTCTCAAAGAAACTTAATGAGACACAAAAGAGGAAGAAAGCGATATATCTTGAATGCTTAGCTATAAGGGAAGCAATAAGATACTGGCAACACTGATTGATAGGAAGACACTTCAAAATATACTCTGACCACATACTACTAGAGAATATGAACATCATAGCACGAACAGACGAAGAATTAGGTGATCTCACACACTACCTATTGCAATACGACTTTAAAATTATATACGTCCCGAAGAAAGATAATGCAGAAGCGGACTGCTTAAGTAGAAACCCCGTGCTAGATGCAGATATAGAAGAAAATGAAGACATGTTAAAAACGGTAAATTGTATTGAGATTGATGAAATAAAATTAGATCAGATAAATAATGCGTTATTACAGAACAAGAAAGAAAAACTAATAGAAAAAAATGGAATATATTATAGGAAAATAAGGAAGAAAGAGAAAATAATATTATCAGAGAAATTCAGTATTGAATTCATTAAGAAAATGCACAAAGAATGGGGCCACACAGTGATGATACAAACGAAAATAAAAATAAGCCCGTATTATACTGCTAAAAATTCAGAGGAAAATATAAAAAAAATATGCAGAGAATGTGATATATGCGTTAAAAAWAAATCAAGGGGACAAGGTAAATTTGGATTGATGTCACAATTAGGACCAGCGACTAAAGCCTTCGAAATTGTGTCCATAGATACAATAGGGGGATTTAGAGGCACTCGATCAACAAAAAAATACATACATTTACTTGTCGACCATTTCACAAGATATGCATTTATTTTAACATCGAAGACCCAGAATGCTAATGACTTTATAAAACTAGTCGAAAGTGTGCTACAAATAGATAAGATCGAAACAATACTAACAGACCAATACCCCGGTTTA
>NW_014570025.1:51254-53516 GCF_001313835.1 Polistes canadensis
TTAGCGCACCACTAGGAGGATATATAAGACGAAGAGTAGTAATATTAGTGACTAGTTACCAAAGTTCGTTACAAAGAGATATACTCAGAATAATAGAATAATAAAAATATAATAATATAAGTGACCTCGAAAGAGCATTTGAAGTAACCGTCTTAAATTGTCGTTTCTTTGTTTTACAGAGAAACACGTTATTCGAGTTATTTCCATACTATCCAACCTGATAGATAGATATAAACGTTACATATATTTAAAAAGAAATTTTCGCTACTTTCAGGAATTAATCGTAGTAAAAATTATCAAATTTCTAAAAAAGAGCTATTAAACAAAAGCTTTCTGATGTTTCCTTTCAAGCTTAAAAGCGTATCTTTAAAAAAAAAGTTTTAAGCCTAAAAAAATTTGACAAACATCATTTATATTCGGCATACTGCAATTAAAAAAAAGGGAAAAAACCAATATATTAAAACTTTTTTTTGTTAATTTACGTGATAAATTTAATTCATTTTCACCGAAACTCGATTGTAGCAAGCCGGACATTTTTCTGTTTTGTTTCTAGAAGCATATTTTTATTGTCGCTAAAGACTTTTTAATATCTGTAGGAACAATTTTCGCTACTTTTTGGATTAAATCGTAGTTATAAACTATCAAATTTTTAAAGAAATGCTATATAACAAATGCTTTAAAACGATTCCTTTCAAGTTTTAGAGCGTATACAAACAAATAGAAAGTATTAGGTCCGAAAAAATCTAGTAAATAACAATTATATTTAAACAACTGCAGTCCAAAAAAAGGGAAAAATCAATTTATTACAACTTTTTTTAGTTAATTTACGTGATAAATTCAATTCTATTTCAACGAAACTCGATTGTAGTAAGCCGAAAATTTTTTCTGTTTTGTTTCCAGTAGCAAATGTTTATTTTCGCTAAAAATATTTTCATTTAATTAGAAAAAAATTTTCGCTTCTTTCTGGTTTAAATCTTAGTTAAAAACTATAAATATTTAATAAAGTGATATATAACAAAAGCTATAAAACGTTTTCTTTCGAGTATTGCAGCGTATACTAACAACTAAAAAAAGTTTTATTCATTAAAATCTAGCAAATATCATTTAATTTTTGAAAACTGCTGTCGATGAATAGAGAAAATGTCATTTTATTACAACTTTTTTTTGTTACATCCCGTGTAGAATTTAATTTCTTTTTTACAAAATTCGATTGTAGTCATCCAAACGTCTATTCTGCTTAGATTCTAAAAGCACATTTTTACCTTTGCTAAGAAAATTTTAATATATTTAAAAATTTTTTGGTGCTTTTTAGATTAAATCGTTGTTAGGAATTAGTAAAAATTTTAAAAAGTTCTACTTACCAGAAGCTATTAAACGTTCTCTGTCTACCTTTAAAGCGTATACTTACAAATAAAAAGTGCTAAGTAAAATAAAATCTAGCAAATAACAATTATATTTTACAAACAGCAGTCCAAAAAAAAGGAAACAAATCATTTTATTACAACTTTTTTTGTTACATTACGTGAAGAATTTAATTCTTTTTTAACGAAACTCGATTGTAGTAATCCTGATATGTAATCTGTTTTTTTTCTAATAGCACAATTTTAATGTCGCTAAAAATGTATTAATAAATTCAAATAGAAATTCTTGCTACATTCTGGATTAAATCGTAGTTAAAAACTGCAAAATTTCTAAAATTGTGCTGTATGATAATAGCATAAAAACGTTTTCTGTCAAGTTTTAAAGCCTATACTAACAAATAAAAAGTGTTATGTCTAATAAAATCTAGCAAATATCTTGTACTTTTAGCCACTGCAGTCGAGAAAACGAAAAAAAATCATATAATTACAAATTTTTTAGGTTACTGCATATGTAGAATTCAATTGTTTATTGACAAAATTCGATTGTAATCAAGCAAACGTCTATTCTGTTTTGTTTCTAGTAGCAAATTTTTATTGTCGCTAAAAATTGTGTAATATAAATAAAAAAAATTTTCGATATTTTCTGGTTTAAATTTTAATTAACATCTATCGGATATTTCAAAAAATGCTATATAAAAAAAGCTGTAAAACGTTTTCTTTCAAGTTTTAAAGCTTATACTAACGAATAAAAAGAGTTACGTTCAATAAAATCCAAAAAATAACATTTATTATTCAACAACTGCAGTCCAAAAAAAAGAAAAAAATCATCTTATTACAAAATTTACTGCTTACTTAACGTAAAAAATTCAATTCTTTTTTAACGAAACTTCATTGTAGTAAA
>NW_014570025.1:54243-56364 GCF_001313835.1 Polistes canadensis
TATATAAAAAAAGCTGTAACACGTTTTCTTTCAAGGTTTCAAACGTATACTAAAAAATAAAAAGTTTTATGTCTAATAAAATCCAGCAAATAACATTTATATTTCAACAAATGTACTCCAAAAAAAGGAAAAAAATCATTTTATTAAAAAATTGTTTTTTACTTTACGTAAGAACTCAATTCTTTTTCAACGAAATTCGATTGTAAAAACCTGACATCCATTCTGTTTGGTTTCTAGTAGCAATTTTTAACCGTCGCAAAAAAAGTTTTAAATATATTTAGAAAGAAATTTTTGCTTCTTTTTGAATTAATCCGTAGTTCAAAACTATCAAAGACCTAAAGAGATGCTCAATAAAAAAAGCTGTAAAACGTTTTCTTTTAAGTGGTCAAGCAGATACTAACAAATAAAAAGTGTTACGTTCAATAAAATCCAGCAAAAATTATGTATATTTCCGCAACTGCAGTTCAATGAAAAGAAAAAAATCATTTTATTACAACATTTTTAGGTTACCTAACGTAAAGAATTCAATTCTTTTTTAACGAAACTCCATTGTAGTAAACCTGACATCCATTCTTTTTTGTTTCTAGTAGCAATTTTTAACCGTCGCTAAAAATGTTTAAATATATTCAGAAAGAAATTTTGGCTTTTTTTTAATTAGACCGAAGGTTAAATCTATCAGATACATAAAGAAATGCTATATAACGAAAGCTGTAAAACGTTTTCTTTTAAGTTTTAAAGCTTATACTTACATATAAAAATTGTTATGTCTAATAAAATCTAGCAAATAACATTTATATTTTAAAAACTGCAGTCAAAAAAAAGGAAAAAAATCATTTTATTACAACATTTTTTGGTTACTTAACGTAAAGAATTCTATTCTTTATTAACGAAACTCGATTGCAGTAAACCTGAAATTTAATCTGTATTGTTTCTAGTAGCACATTTTAACAGTCGCAAAATATGTGTAATATACATTTAGAAAGAAACTTTGGCAATTTTCTGAATTAAACCGTAGATCAAAACTATTAGATACATAAAAAAATGCTATAAAATAAAAGCTGTAAAACATCTTCGTTCAAATTTTCAAACGTATACTAACAAATAAAAAGTGTGATGTCTAATAAAATCCAGCAAATAACATTTATGATTCAACAACTGCAGTCCAAAAAAAGAAAAAAATCATCTTATTACAACATTTTTTGGTTACTTAACGTAAAGAATTCAATTCTTTTTCAACGAAACTCGATTGTAGTAAACCTGACATTTAATCTGTTTTGTTTCTAGTAACAAATTTTAACCCTCGCTAAAAATTTTTAAATATATTCAGAAAGAAATTTTTTCTTTTTTTTCAATTAAACCGTAGGTTAAATCTGTCAGATACATAAAGAAATGCTAAAAAACAAAAGCTGTAAAAAATTTTTTTTCAAGTATTCAAGCGTATACTAACAAATAAAAAGGGTTACGTCTAATAAAATCTAGCAAATAACGTTTATATTTCAACAACTGCAGTCTAAAAAAAAGAAAAAAATTATTTTATTACAACATTTTTTTGTTACTCAACGTAAAGAATTAAATTCTTTATTAACGAAACTCGATTTCAATAAACCTGACATCCATTCTGTTTTGTTTCTATTAGATATTTCTATCTGTTGCTAAAAATGTTTAAATATATTTAGAAAAAAATTTTTGGTAATTTCTGAATTAAACCGTAAGTCAAAACTATTAGATACATAAAGAAATGCTATATAAAAAAAGCTGTAGAACGTTTTTTTTTCAAGTTTTCGAGCGTATACTAAGAAATAAAAAGTAGTATGTCTAGTAAAATCCAGCAAATAATATTTATATTTCAACATTTGCAGTCCAAAAAAAGGAAAAAAATCATTATATTACAACTTTTTTTTGGTTACTTAACGTAAAGAATTCTATTCTTTATTAACGAAACTCGATTGCAGTAAACCTGACATTTAATCTGTATTGTTTCTAGTAGCACATTTTAACAGTCGCGAAATATGTGTAATATACATTTAGAAAGAAACTTTGGCAATTTTCTGAATTAAACCGTAGATCAAAACTATCAGATACATAAAAAAATGCTATAAAACCAAAGCTGTAAAACATTTT
>NW_014570025.1:56375-61283 GCF_001313835.1 Polistes canadensis
CGTTCCATAAAATCTTGCAAATAACATTTATATTTCTACAACTGCAATTCAAAAAAAAGAAAAAATTCATTTTATTATAACATTTTTTGTTTACTTAACGTAAAGAATTTATTTCTTCTTAAAAAAAACTCCATTGTAGTAAACCTGACATCCATTTTTTTTTGTTTCTTGTAGCAATTTTTAACCGTCGCTAAAAATGTTTAAATATATTTAGAAAGAAATTTTTGATTCTTTTTGAATTAAACCGTTGTTCAAAACTATTAGGTACATAAAGAAATGCTTTAAAACCAAAGCTGTAAAACATTTTCTTTCAAGTTTTCAAGCGTATACTAACAAATAAAAAGTGTTACGTTCAATAAAATCTAGCTAATAAAATTTACAATTCAACAACTGCAGTTCAAAAAAAGGAAAAGAATCATTTTTTTACAACATTTTTTGTTTACTTAACGTAAAGAATTCAATTCTTTTGCAACGATATTTGGTTGTAGTAATCCTGATAATTAATCTGTTTTGTTTCCAATAGCTCAATTGTAATGTCGCTAAAAATATAATAATATATTTAAAAAGAAATTTTCGCTACATACTAAATTAAATTTTAGTAAAAACTATCAAATTTCTAAAAAAGTGCTTATAAACAAAAGCTTTCTATTGTTTCCTTTTAAGCTTTAAAGCGTATCCTTAAAAATAAAAAGTTTTAAGCCGGAAAAAATTTGGCAAACATCATTTATATTCGGCATACTGCAGTTAAAAAAAAGGAAAAAAATTATTTATTACAACTTTTTTAAACTAATTTACGAAAAAAATTCAATTCTTTTTCAACGAATCTCGATTGTTGTAAGCCGGACATTTATTCTGTTTTTTTTCTAGTAGCATATGTTTATTGTCGCTTTAAAAGTTGTAATATAATTAGAAAAAAATTTTCGCTACTTTCTGGATTATATCGTAGTTAAAAACTATCAAATTTCTAAAAAAGTGATGTATAACAAAAGCTATAAAACGTATTCTTTCAAGTATTAAAGCGTATACTAACAAATAAAAAAAGTTATATTTAATAAAATCTAGCAAATATCATTTACTAGTTGACAACTGCAGTCGAAGATAAAAGAAAAAATCATTTTATTACAACATTTTCATAACTTCTCGTGTAGAATTCAATTATTTTTTAAAAAAATTCGACTGTAGTCAACCAAACGTCTATTCTGTTAAATTTCTAATAGAACACTTTTACCTTGGCTAAAAAATTTTTAATGTAAAAAAAAAAATATTTGCTACTTTTTAGAATAATTTGTACTTAAAAATTAAAAAAATCTAAACATGTTCTACTTACCAGAAGCTGCAAAACGTTTTCTGTCCAGCTTTAAGGCTTATACTTACAAATAAAAAGTGTTAAGTCAAATAAGTTGTAGTAAATAACATTTTTATTTTACCAACGGCAGTCCAAAAGAATGGGAAAAAATCATTTTATTACAACTTTTTTAGGTTACTGCAAGTGTAGAATTCAATTGTTTTGTGACAAAATTCGATTGTAGTTAACCAAACGGATATTCTGCTTTGATTCGAATAGCCCATTTTTACCGTCGATATAAACTTTTCAATAAATTTAAGAAAAATTTTCGCTGCTTTCTAGATTAAATAATAGTTACAAACTATCAGATATCTAAAGAAATGCTATATAACACTAGCTGTAAAACGTTTTCTTTTAAGTTTTAAAGCGTATAATAACAAATATTAAGTTTTACGTCTAATAAAATCCGGCAAAAAACATAATTTTAACTGCAGTCCAAGAAAAGGGAATAAATCATTTTATTACAACATTTTTTGGTTACTTTACGTAAAGAATTCAATTAATTTTCGATAAAATTTGACTGTAGTCAACCAAACGTCTATTCTGATGAGTTTCTTATAGAACATTTTTGCCAGACCTAAAAAATATTCAATTTATTTAAATTTAAATTTCCGCGTCTTTTTAGAATAAACCGTAGTTAAAAATTATAAAACATCTAAACAAGTTCTACTTACCAGAAGCTATGAAACGTTTTCTGTCCAGCTTTAAAGCGTATACTTACAAATAAAAAGTGTTAAGTCAAATAAAATCTAGCAAATAGATTTCATATTTAAACAACTACAGTCTAAAAAAAGGGAAAAAATCATTTTATTACAACATTTTTTGTTTCCTTTACGTGAAGAATTCAATTCTTTTTGAACAAAACTCGATTGTAGTAAACCTGATATTTATTTTGTTTTGTTTCAAATAGCACAATTGTAATGTCGCTAGAAATATTTTAATATATTTAAAAAGAAATTCTCGCTTCTTTCTGGATTAAATCGTAGTAAAAACTATCGAATTTAAAAAAAAGTCTATTAAACAAAAGCTTTCTAATGTTTCCTTTCAAGCTTTAAAGCGTCTCCTTAAGAATAAAAAGTTCTAAACCTGAAAAAATTTGACAAACATCATTCATATTCAGCATACTGAAGTAAAAAAAAAGGGAAAATATCAGTTTATTACAACTTTTTTTGTTTCCTTTACGTGAAGAAATAAATTCTTTTTGAACGAAACTCGATTGTAGTAAACCTGATATTTATTTTGTTCTGTTTCAAATAGCACAATTGTAATGTCGCTGAAAATATATTAATAAATTTAAAAAAGAAATTTCACTACTTTCAGGATTTAATTGTAGTAAAAACTATCAAATTTCTAAAAAAGAGCTATTAAACAAAAGCTTTCTAATGTTTACTTTCAAGCTTGAAAGCGTATCTTTAAAAAAAAAAGTTTTAAGCCTGAAAAAATTTGACAAACATCATTTATATTCAGCATACTAAAGTTAAAAAAAAAAAAAATTAATTTATTTTAACTATTTTTAGTTAATTTACGTGATAAATTCAATTCCATTTCAACGAAACTTGATTGTAGTAAGCCGAAAATTTTTTCTGTTTTGTTTCTAGTAGCAAATGTTTATTTTCGCTTAAAATGTTTTCATTTAATTAGAAAAAAATTTTCGCTACTTTCTAATTTAAATCTTAGTTAAAAACTATAAATATTTAATAAAGTGATATATAACAAAAGCTATAAAACGTTTTCTTTCAAGTATTAGAGCGTATACTAACAACTAAAAAAAGTTATATTCATTAAAATCTAGCAATTATCATTTACTTTTTGAAAACTGCTGTCGAAGAAAAGAGAAAATGTCATTTTATTACATCTTTTTTTTGTTACATCACGTGTAGAATTCAATTGTTTTTTAACAAAATTCGATTGTAGTCATCCAAACGTCTATTCTGCTTAGATTCTAATAGCACATTTTTATCTTTGCTAAGAAATTGTTAATATATTTAAAAATTTTTTGGTGCTTTCTAGATTAAATTGTTGTTAGGAATTATTAAAAATTTAAAAAGTTCTACTTACCAGAAGCTATGAAACGTTTTCTATCAAGCTTTAAGGCGTATACTTACAAATTAAAAGTGTTAAGTCAAATAAAATCTAGCAAAAAACATTTATATTTTACTAACGGCAGTATAAAAAAGAGGGTAAAAATCCCTTTATTACAAATTTTTTTTGTAACTTCGGTTATAGAATTCCATTCTTTTGCAACGAAACTCGATTGTAGTAAACCTGACATCAATTATGTTTTCTTCTAGTATAACATTTTTACCGTCGCTAAAAATTTTGCAATATATTTAAAAAGAAATTTTTACTACTTTCAGGATTATATCGTAGTTAAAGACTATAAAATTTCTAAAATTGTGCTATATGAGAAAAGCATAAAAACTTTTTCTGTCAAGTTTTAAAGCGTATACTAACAAATAAAAAATGTTATGTCCAATAAAATCTAGCAAATATCGTTTTCTTTTTACCCACTGCAGTCGAAGAAAAGAAAAAAAATCATTTTATTACAACTTTTTTAGGTTACTGCAAGTGTAGAATTCAATTGTTTTTTGACAAAATTCGATTGAAGTCAACGAAACGTATATTCTGTTTAGTTTTCAATAGAACATTTTTACTTTGGCTAAAAAACTGTTAATATATTTAAAAAGAAATATTCGCTACTTTTTAGATTAATTGGTAGTAAAAAATTATTGGATATCTAAAGAAATGCAACATAACAAAAGCTGTAAAACGTTTTTATTGAGGTTTTAAAGCGTATAAAAACATATATAAAGTTTTAGGTCAAATAAAATCCAGCAAAAAAAATTATATCAACTGCAGTCCAAGAAAAGGAAAAAAATCATTTTATTACTACATTTTTTTGTTACTTTACGTAAAAAATTCAACTGTATTTCAACGAAACTCGATTGTAGTAAGCCGGACAATTGTTCTGCTTTGTTTCTAGTAGCATATTTTTATTGTCGCTAAAAACGTTTTAATTTAAATAGGAAAAAATTTTCGATATTTTCTGGTTAAAATCGTAATTAAAAACTATCAATTTCTAATAAAGTGATGTATTACAAAAGCTGTAAAATGTTTTCTTTCAAGTATTACAGCGTATACTAACAAATAAAGAAAGGTATAATCAATATAATCTAGCAAATATCATTTACTTTTCGAAAACTGCAGTCGAATAAAAAAGAAAATATCATTTTACTACAACTTTTTATTGTTACATCACGTGTAGAACTCAATTGTTTTTTGACAAAATTCGATTGTAGTCATCCAAACGTCTATTCTACTTAGATTCTAATAGCACACTTTTACTCTCGCTAAAAAATTGTTAATATATTTAAAAATTTTTCGCTGCTTTGTAGATTAAATTGTTGTTGAGAATTATAAAAAATATAAAAAAATTAGACTTACTAGAAGCTATGAAACGTTTTCTGTCCAGCTTGGGAGCGTATACTTACAAACAAAAAGTGTTAAGACAAATAAAATCTAGCAAATTGCATATATATTTTAACAACGGCAAAAAAAAAAAA
>NW_014570026.1:0-1036 GCF_001313835.1 Polistes canadensis
CAATGATATTTGCACGCGATTACTGTATAAAAAAAATATTATAAAAAATAAAGATATTATAAAAAAAACAATATTTAAAAATATAAAAAATAAAACATGAGAAATAGAATATTTGATCAGTAAATAATATTTGCACGCGACTACTATATAAAAAATATAAATGAAAAAAGATATATTATAAGATCATTCGACAAAATTTTATGAAAATAATAATAATTATTAAGACGTTTACGTGTCATTTAGGAAACGTCAATGTGGATAAGCATGCTGACGTACTCTCTAATTGTGAACGTGGCAAACGTGATCTGACTTCTGTGTGTGTGTGTGTGTGTTAGTTTAATAGAAAAAGATATTATTCAAAGATTGAGATAAAGATATAGATTTAAGATTATCAATAGAAACAGAGATTATCGTTTTACGGATCGATTCATTCGACAAGAAAGAAAGAAAGAGAGAGAGAGAGTGCATAATTACGTGCTGGAAATTCATTTGAATGTGAATCGCAGGTGCAGATCTGTTATCTATCCTTCTTACGAAACTATTTTTCTGTTAACTAACCATATTTACATGTTTATATTTAGATTAGTTACACGTTCAACTAATATTACCCGATCGAAATGTGTCTTTCTTATTATTACATATTTTTTATTTTTTTTTTTTTTTATTTTTTTCATACGTTCACGAAGTAATTTAATCGGTGTTCCGATCAATAGTAACACACGGATCGATAGAACCGTCTTTCAGGATTTACATTTTTCTTTTAATAACCTTTATTAATCGTTAATCATGTTTCTAATAGAATTATTTATACGAATTGCATACAATTATCATTTGCTGCAATTTTCTATTTGATTGTATTATATATATATATATACTGAGTATAGAGTTAATAATTACGGAAAATTAATTTATAATTATTTTTTGTTGTGTTATACAAACGCTACGAGAAACGAAAGAAAAAGATTATAAATATGGAAAGATAAAAAAAAATAACGGAGGAACAAAAAAATAAAAAGTTAAAACAAAATGAAAAATA
>NW_014570026.1:1819-3987 GCF_001313835.1 Polistes canadensis
AAAAAAGAAAATAAAAAGAAAATAAAAAGAAAATAAAAAGAAAACAAAATGAAATAGAAAAAGAAAAAATAAATAAAAAGAATCAAATGAAATAGAAATAAAAATATAAAAAATAAAAAGAAAACAAAATGAAATAGAAAAAGAAAGAATAAAATATAAAAAGAATCAAATGGAATAAAAATAAAAAAAGAAAATGAAAAAGAAAAAGAAGAAGAAGAAGAAAATGAAATAGATCAAAAAATAGATGACATAACGCATGTGAATTTTCTATAAAATACCACCATAGAACATTCATACACGAATGAAGAAACGAATAAAAGATTCGAGTTATGTGATTCCGATGCAACGAGAAATGCATTGCTCGCATACGTTATGTGATTAAAACGCAAATAGACAGCACACGTTTACCCACACACATACTGCTTGCATATATATATATTAGTAAAATTTTCCCCTAACGAACGTATATCATTTCCCCCTTTTTCGTGTATTTCAACATATCCAACAAAATATATTATCTTCTTACCACCCCCTTTAATGTTAATTTTTGGCATTAACCATACATTATAAACAAGTGTAACCAATCTAACTAAAGGTGTAACGAATTAACACACGATCGTGTTTCCCATAAGCTTAACACAATGATCAATCAATGAATCACATAAATATTATATTATTTCTATAAGAAATTATCATAGTTTTCCTATTTTCTTATCTATTTGTTTTTTCTTTAAATATAAAACGAGTTCTATTTTTTTATATACTTTTATATATTTGTGAAATAATATAATATAAAGAACAAAAACAAAATAATATATATATATTGTTTTTACACGCGAAAATATTTATTAATACGTTGTACAAATTGTACAGAATAATCCCACCCACGTGATCATTATTCATTATAATTAATAATACAAATGACACGTGTAATATTCAAATATAATTCTGTACGATTTATATAAATCATAAATTATATTAAAATAAATTTGTAAAGTAATACTACGATCATTTTTTTTCACCCACTCCCCCCTAGATATGATTCTAATCTAATATTTTAGATATTAGATTAATTTTCATATATTTTCTTTTTTTATTTTCTTTTGTTTTTACAAGGACAGCAATAAATAACAATTCAAAGTGCATAAATATATCTCACGTTTTCTGGGGAGACTAATTAACATCATGTAGCAGCATTTGCATAATTCTCCCTTCCTAAACCCCCCTCTCACTTTTACCCTCACCCCCCCCCCTGTCCACCCAACACGCGTGTCTACACACGAGCGTACTAATTTCTCGTTGGTTGGATATAAACGAGTCGTGTTATTTTCTACGAGATAGAACATGGAAGACTTAAAACGTTAGAAAACCGATTGAATAATTTACGACTAACATAAGTTTATTGCGAAATATTCCGGCAATCATTCGCGAGAGAGTTTTGAACGAATAAATATGCGTGATATGCATACATTAATACACACATATATATATATATATAAATAAATATGTATATACATGCATATGTATGCATATGCATATTCCTGACTTTTGCGTTGAACTCAATTCGAGAAAATTGAAAGTCAATTGATCGTAGATTTTTAATATCGAAATTTACTTACTTTCCAGACCTTTCTACGTGTCTTTTTATTTTTTTTTTTTTTTTTTCTTTAAACTAATTCGTTTTCATTTCGAACGTTTGAAAATTTCATTTAAAATTTTGTAATACCGCGTGAAGATAAAACGTTTAAGTTTGAGATAAAAATAGATAAGATGAAGACGTGTTATATGATAGAAAGAGAAAGAGAGAGAGAGAGAGATAGAGATAGAAATATTCACTGTCTGGTATTTCTAACACGTCACTCCATATATCATAGATCTTGACGAGTAATTCGCATAGAAACTGCAGTTAACACACGGTGGTGGTGGTGGTGGTGGTGGTGGCCGTGTCGGTTTATTTAAGACGATGCACCGATTGCATCAATTAACGTTAACGAGTGTCCGCATCGCGGTTTCTTCAAACGATCGGAGATTAATATATATGATCGTAAATATGTGCAATCTCTTAAAGTAGAAAACGACATCTTATTTGAGAATACTTTTTTTATTATTTCTCATTTACGTATGCTCTTCTGTATAATAATACATTTTTATATATATATATATAAATA
>NW_014570026.1:4367-8396 GCF_001313835.1 Polistes canadensis
ATTAAATTTAAAAAAAAAATATATATATATATATATATAATAAATATTAATGCGAGAACAATTTACGAGAAACATATGCAACGAATGTAAATGCAACGAATGTAAATGCAACGAAACAAAAATTCCGTACAAAAAAGGAAAAATGACAAAATAAAAACAATGTATATAGGAAAAATTTACTACATATTAATAATAATAAAAAAAAAAAAAATCTTACTTTAAACTTAGAAAAAAAAAGGTATGATAATACGAAGGTACGATTATTTACTTGACAATTCAGAGGTAACATTGTAACGGGTTACAATACGAGCTTATCCTTTTAATGTTACTTGTATTATTGCACATGCATTTGTATACATATACATACACATACACACACCTATGCATATGTCTACTACGGTGACACGTGTGGAATGTGCTAATCGAACGAGAATGCGTGCTTGTTTGCTTGCGTCTACGTGCGTACACGTGCGTTCGTTTCTACATACTTGTATAACGTATGTGTATTTATATATATATGTGTGTATGTATACGTGTCTCTGACAGCTTTTCTAGCGGTTTACTAGTAACAACTAGTCGATCGTTTAACCGTTTCATGTCGACCATTCTCGAAGGCTGAACGTGTCAAGGCCAATGCCTATACTCGTTACAAGGAACCATATATGCACAGAGACAAACAAATACACGTGAAACATATTATTTCTATATGCACGTATATATGTATGGTATGATATATTTTCTAAGTTTATTGTTTAACCAATGTATTCATTGTTATACGAATAATTGTTTCTTCTTGAAATGGTGTAAAAGATTGAAATACACATTGTCTTTTTATTTCTTTTTTTTTTATGGTAATTATTTAAATTTCCCATAATTTCTCGTGTACAACGAAGTATTAAACAATTGAATGTATAATTTCAAAGTTTTACTACCTATATGTTAAATGATTTGTTTTTATTTTTTATTTAAATTATATTTAATATTAATTAAAAATTCATGTAAGTAATATTGTTATTATTATACGTGAATAATGGGATAAAATTCGATTCACTATAATAATAATAAGATCGAATTGTTATTATTTATTTAGAAATACGATCACAATAACTAACCCACAATGTTTCTTTATATGCATCGAAATTTAAATAGACTTACATAAATACATATTTAATCATGCACATATCCTACTATACTATTATTTAATAATATCAATAAATATATCACATATTCGATAAATTCATACTATAATTATATTAAAAATACTAGCCAATCAAATTTCTTTCTTTGCCAATGTATTCCAAGTGGAAACGAATATTGCATTATTGGTTAGTGTTATAATTTTTTAAAAGTATTTCTCGTGAAATCAAATAGATTTATTCGAATTTTTAAATTATGCTTGTAGAGTGTGTGTGTGTGAGAAAGAGAGAGAGAGAGATCTCATAAACCACATTGAATTAATTAAAAGAATTTCACTAAAATATCATATATCTCATTGTCATACAAGTCATTTGATATTCTTCAATGTTCGATGAACACGTACACTTCAATTCGATTTACGTCTGTTGATAAAATATTTATCGAATAATTCGCTACGTTTTCAGAATATAATAATCATTTAGTTATGATGATCTCATTCGCGAGATAAGAAAGCAACGATTTTTCTTATCTATTGTACACTATTAGATAATTCAAGTCAACTTTAACGAAATGAAAGTCAACGTGTTATGCAAACAGTACGAAAATTTTTTTAACATAAAAATGTCATACCTTTTTAATATAATAGATTATTTAGTGACGTTAGCTATAGTGAGATTAAAATTATCATACATGATGTCATAAACGAGAAATATATTTAATATATATATGTGTTTTGTTTAATAATTATAATAAAAAGTGTGCAAGTATACACGTTAACCTGATATCAATTATTTTTTATTAAATTATATTAGAATTTTTTTCTAAAAAAAATATCACACGTATTCAAAGAAACATTTAAACGAATTGAAACAAAATTTGATATATGATTCATCGTAAAAATATTCATATACAGGGTGTACCAAATAATTCTAGTCGCGATTTTTCAAGTACTTGCGATAATCTGACAAAAAAATACTTTAAACCAAAGTTGATCTATTTTTGATTGACTATAAGTGGCAATAAAAAAATGATAGAAAAATATTTACACAAAACTTTTCAAAGAAATTGCAAAGATGCACAATTTACAGCATTGCATTCGCTGACATTTTATGAACCTTTGCAGATCGATTTATATCTCGACAAAGTATTCTACGCGTAGATAAAAGTATGTACTTTAATTTAATATAAAAATCATGAAAATCCGTTTGCTATAAGTACAAAAAATATTAAAATTATATTCACGCATGCAAATCGCAGTTAAATGTTAACTTGTAGAAAATGTATATTAACAATAAAAAAATTGATACGTTGCTAATATTTGGCGAATATAAAAAGAAAGCACGTAAAGCAGCAAATCTATATTTATTTAAAGTATTTTTATGTCGTATTATATTTATTAAGTATTTAAAAAAATCGTGACTAGAGTTATGTAGAACACCCTGTATATATAAAAAAAAAACATTATTGCACGTTATTAAAAATAAAATAGCATAATAATAATCAACGCGTATTATCTATGAAACAAAGAAGAAGAAAAAGAAATAAAATAAAGAGAAAGTGAAAGTTAATAAAAATAAAATGATATTTTATTAAATATTTTCAATAGTAATTCATTTACGTAATTTCCAAATCTCCCAAAAATGAAATATAAGAATTATAATAACTATTTATTTGTATGTATATGTATATATATATATGTAATACCCATAACGATTCATAAGTCTGACGAATCATCGAGATGAATCACTTGCCAGCCAACGTTTACCCATTAAAATACAACTTCAATGTTTCTCAACGATTACTAAAAGAAATCTTTTTGGATAATAGAAAGAAAAATGTTACTTACGTAAATAGACGAGAATAGTAAAGAAGAAGAAGGACTAACGAAATTGAAAGTGTCTAGTTTAAAATTGTTTTTTTTTTTTTTTTAAGAGAAACAACACAATAGCCAACGTTGATTAAACGATTTGACGTAATTCTTGCGAATGTAAAATAATACAATGTAATGGTTGAATTATATTTTTTTTTTTGGTTTCATTTTCACTATTTCATTCTATTCTTGCATTTCGTTCTTTGTGTCTGGGCTTCTCTTTTGTCTTTGAAAACTATCAGAATACTGTACTCGTCGTCTTTCAACGTTTATGGTGGTGTAGTTCGTTTATTTGATTTGACTTTACAAAAGGATGACATAGATATTTTCTTTTTTTAAAGAAAACTAAGTTGAATAAAACCACAATACTCGTCACCACCACGCCTTCCTTTCTATTTTCTATTTTCTATACCATTTTTTTTTCTTGCACCAATCTTTTTCTTTTAAAATGTTCTCTCTCTCTCTATTTTTTTTCCTGTTCCCATTTTTTTTTATCACATATACTTAATCATCGTGTTCTTTATATCTTTTTAGATATATTATTATTATAAGTTTCAAGTTAATTTTATATGAGTTTAAATAATTTTTAAAAATAAATCAGAAACAAAAAGTGAAAAAATGATGAATTCATATAAAAATTATGCGAATTTTGAATAATATTATTATTATATTATAAATATATTTATTCTTGAAACTTTGTTCTCTAGTTTATTACGTTCTTCGAGATAAATATATAATAATACAAAGAAGAATAAGAATAATAAGAAGAAAAAGAAGAAATTCCAGAATTGGAGTCGTTATCGAGGCGTGATTCACGTAACTACTCGTTAAAAAGGGGGAGATAATAAAATGCGAGGTGAGTTCGAGTAACGGTAAGAACGATGTATCTTAAGGACGCCGAAGGCCGACTTCAATAGTTCGTTTCTCGTGTTCATTGTCGTTCACCTATTGTATTTAACTCGTAGAAATTTAATCAATCGATATTCATCATCATTTACAATAAATAATTCAAATAAAACAAA
>NW_014570026.1:9201-10285 GCF_001313835.1 Polistes canadensis
AAACAAGTATATTAGCCATATGTTCTACTGTGATCAATTATTAAAATAATAAAAATAAATTAAAAAAAATTGTATCTAACTCGTAGAAATTTAATCATTCGATATTCATCATCATTTACAATAAATAATTCAAATAAAACAAATAAATAATTAGGAAAATAAGATTTTTCTAAACGTGGAATTGAATATTTAAAAAATTAAAAAATACAAAACAAAGAAATGATTAAACCTAAAATAATTGTAATTAGATAAACAAGTATATTAGCCATATGTTCTACTGTGATCGATTATTAAAATAATAAAAAAAAAATAAAAAAAATTGTATCTAACTCGTAGAAATTTAATCAATCGATATTCATCATCATTTACAATAAATAATTCAAATAAATAATTAAGAAAATAAGATTTTTCTACACACGTGGAATTGAGTATTTAAAAAATTTTAAAATACAAAACAAAGAAATGATAAACTTAAAATAATTGCGATTAGATAAACCGAGTATATTAGCCATATGTTCTACACACACTGTGATTGATTATTTAAATAATAAAAGAAAGTATAACACATCGCGAAAGAATTATGTTAATTCGAAGAAATAAAAATAAACGTATGGGGTTTTAAATGAAGGTAATAGTAGATGGATAAAAGAGATACGTAAATCTCACGCTTGAAAGTTGCAATAAAATAAAGAAGTATTTATAAGAATAAGAAAAATTAATTGATCTAATACTTTTAGTCGTCTAGTTACCAACCTAACGGCATCTATCATCCGTGCATTAGACATTTCCATCTAACAGATATCCTTTCATTCATTTTTCATCTGAAAACGTGATTGCGATTACAAAAAACAAAGATATAAAATGTTTTTTCTCTTAACATCTTCCATCTCTAATATTCTATTTTATTTAAACTATAATAACGTATATAATAAGAAATATAATCCTTCACGTGTGAGATTGTTATTTAATAATTAATTATTAACATCTTCCATCTCTATATTCTATTTTATTTAAAATATAATAAGAAATATAATTTTTCACACGTGTGAGATTATGTTATTTAATAATTATTTATTAACATCTT
>NW_014570026.1:10815-16962 GCF_001313835.1 Polistes canadensis
TATTAACATCTTTCATCTCTATATTCTATTTTATTTAAACTATAATAAGAAATATAATTTTTCACACGTTGTGAAATTATGTTATTTAATAATTAATTATCGTATCGTGTTATATATAAAACGAATTCAATATTTTCTATTATTATTATTATTATTTCTCGAATTATTTTTAAATAGAAATATTACTCGAACATTAAAAAATGATTTATCTAAACATTTAAAAATGATTTCTCAATTTACATTGAGAAACTAATTTAACAATCTAACGAAAACCATAACGCCAACGAATTCAATCATTTGTCATCATTACCTGGTGATTAAACCATGACAAAAAGAAATATAGGAAAAAAATAAATGGATGTGAAGACAAATACGACTGGGGTTATTAAACACTCTCTATACAGGAATAGAAATGTTAATAGTATTCGTTTATCTTCGAGTTTTAAATTTGAAACTAAACCATAGAACTAGTTTGTAATTAACACGTTAACGTCCGTAGACATAAAACTATGGGTTTTTGTTGACTGCTCGTTAAATGCCGGAAATATATAAGACGTTTCAAAAGTTAATAGATAAAATCGTGAACTATTCTTAAGGAAGATTTATACAAACATTTTATTTTTTGTTTTGTTTTAGCAACAGTGATTAATTAATGAGATTTGTTAATTCATTTAAACGATTGATTAACTTGTCAATGTACTATCTTAAATGTACTATGTAACTATATTATGTACTATGTAAAAATATTACAATTTGCTGTACAAAAATGTGAAATAAATATAAGTAAATTAATGATAAAACATTTTAAAAAATTTTGTAAGTTGTGCAATAAAAACCTGATTATACAATTTGCTTTACTTCATAGTAGTCAATCAATTACACATATAGAAAACATATAAAACAATCTAGACAAATCAAATTTCTCTAAATTTGTATAAATGAAATTTCTCTAAATTTGTACAAATAATATATCTTCAAACAAATTTGCAATTGCATATACAAAATAACGTAACACGTTTTCTAATCATAAAAAAGGGAAAAAAAAGAAGAAACATTTATTTAAATTTCCCTAAACTACACTTAACAATTAAAAATCTATTGATTTTGAAAAAAAAAAAAAAAAACAATACAAACGATTGAAAAATCTTAAAAATGTTACGCGAAAACCAAAACTAGACACCCAAGAGAAACAAAAAAAGCAAGCATTGTAAAATATTTAAAATAACAATAGTATATAAAAAAAATAAACAAATAATCTATTTAATATTGTTCATATAAAATTTTCAAAATAAATCATTACAATAAAAAAAGAAATAGTATAACATTGGCAATGTACGAGCTTATCTGTTACCTCCAACGACTCGTTAAGGGTATCACGCGTATAGACGAAGCCAAAAAAAGAAAAAAAAAAAGAAAAATAAAAAAGAAATAGAAGAAAGGGATGAGGATCAGGATGAAGAGGCAGGATGTAAGGATTCCCTTCGTGTACTTCTGTAAAATAACGATCATTGCCGTGTAGGAGCAGCAAGGAGACAGGAGTAGCATGAACGGCAGCAAAGCAGAAACACGTCTGTCGATTCCATCCTGTCGAGTCTATCTTTATCTCTCTTTTACTCTCACTCACAGTCTCCTTCAATCCATCCCTCTCTCTCTCTCTCTCTCTCTCTTTTTCTCATTTTTTTTTCTCATTCTGAACGACCAGTTTTGCGATACGCATCGAACCGAAGTAAAACGAACGTTCAAAAGATTTTAAGCGTACTATGTTCAATCTAACACACATACACACACACAGAGTAAACTAAAGAGAGAAAGAGAGAGAGAGAGAAAGGATTGCGAATTGAGCGATCGTAAAAATAAAAAAAATAAAAAAGGGTTCTTGAAATCGTTCGTATTCGTTCACTTCCAGTCGCGTATAACACGGATAAGATCTCACGTCCTTCGTAACTCGAGTTCACCGGTCTAGTATCTTCACCCTCACCTCGAAAATCACTATTACATGGTATATACGTGTGCACATAGTATCTCTATCTATGTATAATATTACGCGTGGGTGTTTAAGAGGTACGTTTAAAGCGTAGCAATGATACGCAGGCAGCCTCATCCCATTGAAATCAAATAAAATCCAAAATAAAATCAAAAATAAAATCAAAAATAAAATAAAAAATTAAATCATCTCTAATAAAATAAAGCTCGATTTTCTAGCGGTAAGTTTGCAAGTATTGAGAACTATGCTTTACGATTATGCTGAGTAACGTGATTCTCTTCTTGGCACCCGTATAATCTAACGTAATGTTTCTTTATGAACGACTATCCTCTTTGCATGCTCAACGAAATGATAGAAAAAGATAAAGATAGTGTGTGTGTGTGTGAGAAAGAGAGGAGAACTATGAAATCCATTCGAAAGTGTGCTCGCAACATTGAGACTCAAGTATTTTCGTGATACCAGAATAGTATTAGTGTGAGATAATGTTATAGAGTAGAAAAGGAAGACTTAGGCTCAAGTTATGACGATCATAGTGACTTTAATTCTTACTAGAATGTGGGCGTGCTGGCAAGAATCCTCCTCCACCTCCCCCCCCCTTCCTATTTTGCGACCAGATGGCCAGGTAGTATAATCTTCCGGTAGTCTACACGTTTAGAAATGAACAACGCAAGTTGTTTCTTAATGGAACGTGGTTTCCCTTGACGTTACCTAAGAGTATCTATCTATCTAACTATCTAACTATCTAACTATTTAACTATCTAACTATGTAGGTAGGAATCAATGTTATGACGTTTTATAACGGTCTATCATATCCGTTATCGTTTCATCTTATTCGTAGGTTAGTTATGTTTCTTTGACTAATATTTTATGGAGTCCCCCTCTTCCTGTTCGACATTATGTTTGTTTTTTTCTGTTTTTTTTAAAGGATGTTAGGAATAATGCTTGCAGTCTCTGCAGGACACGAACGGATGCATTTCATCTCGTTTTCATCTTTTATTCGAAATGATTAAGCTAAGGATTATTAATATTCTTTTTCGTTTACTTTGCAATATTTTTTATTTTTATGATAATGCACTTTTTAATATATTTATTTATCTTGTAATATTTGTTTTGTTTTATTTTTCTCATTCATTAGAATTTGTTCTACTTTTACATTTCGGATTTGCAGGGTTTCCGATACAACTTTTTCTTTTTACAAAAATTTCAACAATAACTGTTATATACTCTATTCAAATATATTTTAATTTCAAACAAAATTGAAAATAATTTTTAATCTAATTAACAAGATAACAATACACACCTACGTATTATAATCCAATTCTAAAAAAAGAAAACAAATTTAAGTTCTGTTTTCTTTTATTTTTTACTTTTTATCTCGTATTATATATTATTATTAATATACCAGGTGTTTCCCATAAATCGATTGATATATTAAACATTGTTTGTAATTTAGAATATAATTGATTGGATTTAGATTACGTTATCGTTGATGATTGAAAACTTTCTAATATTATTTTTATACGAAAATTGATTGAAAAAATAAAATAAATAAAGGAGAGAGAAATCTTATCCATTTTGATACAAATGTATTTATGAAAAAACAAAGTTAACACTTTTGTTGATAATTTATGAACCATTTTATGTATGCATGTATATTAATGATAGACAGTGAACATTTATTTTCCAAGTTTACGATATTTTCTAACGGAAGATCCAATTTTCTTATCTTATCTTTTCGAATATTTTTATGTTTGAATAAAAATTTTGTTTGTTTTTTTTTTTCTAAATAGATGCAATGATTTGTTCGAGTTTACGAGATGAATTTTTGAACATTGTCGTATGTATTCCTCGAATGAAGAAGATCCGGTTTATAGGATCTAGAAAATGTGACTCTCACCGCTTGAAATAATTTCTCGCACGATTTGCATCAATGCGAGAGAGAGAAATTAGGTTAACGGTTCCATCCTTCTGAGCATAACGTCGATCCTCCGGAAGAGGAAGTATGTACTTGTCACTTCTCTATCGACACTTGCTTACTGAAAGGAAACGAAAGCCGATCTCTTTTCTTCACTTCACTTTTTTTCCATTTTTTTTTTACGAAAAAGAAAGCAATGAACGATGAAAAAAAATTTTTTTATCTTTATTTTTATTTTTATTATTAACAAACAATTGGTTCCTTATTTTATTATAAGTGAAATTTCATTAATTCGTGTTTTACGATATCATGGAATTATTACGAAAACATTTTTTTAGCTTTTGTGATTTGTTGTACAAATTTATATTTATTAGAACAGAAATTGTTTGTATCTTTGAAGCATGTATTTTATATTACACGCTGGATATTTTTTAATATCTTTTTTTTTTTACGAAAAAGAAAGCAAATCCTTTACGATGAAGAAAAGATTTTTTTATCTTTATTTTTATTATTAAAAAACAATTGGTTCCTTATTTTATTATAAGTGAAATTTCATTAATTTGTGTTTTACGATATCATGGAATTATTACGAAAACATTTTTTTAGCTTTTGTGATTTGTTGTACAAATTTATATTTATTAGAACAGAAATTRTTTGTATCTTTGAAGCATGTATTTTACAATACATTACACGCTTGATATTTTTTAATATCTTTTTTTTTTTTACGAAAAAGAAAGCAAATCCTTTACGATGAAGAAAAGATTTTTTTATCTTTATTTTTATTATTAAMAAACAATTGGTTCCTTATTTTATTATAAGTGAAATTTCATTAATTYGTGTTTTACGATATCATGGAATTATTACGAAAACATTTTTTTAGCTTTTGTGATTTGTTGTACAAATTTATATTTATTAGAACAGAAATTATTTGTATCTTTGAAGCATGTATTTTATATTACACGCTCGATATTTTTTAATATCTTTTTTATTTACGAAAAAGAAAGCAAATCCTTTACAAAAAAAAATCTTGAATGTTATCCAACGAAATATAAATGTATCTACCGAAAAAAAAGTTGTCAAACGTTCATTATTAAAAAATAATTGGTTCCTTATTTTATTACAAATGAAATTTCATTAATTCGTGTGTTTCAATATCATGAAATTATTACGAAAAAATTTCTATATCTTTTGTGATTTGTTTTACAAATTTATATTTTTTAAAAAAGAAATTTTTTCTATCTTTGAAGAATGTATTTTATATTACACGCTCGATATTTTTTAATATCTTTTTTGTTTTTTTATATATCTCACATATGCAATATTTTTCTTTTACGTGATAGGAGTTTAGTTAGACTTTACGTGACTTTTAGTTGTTCAGTTTTATTACGATAATCCTAGAAACGAAATAACATGACTTCCGTAGTAACACCTTTTAAGTAACTATACGATACACATATATCCTAGTATTAACACGTATTATTAGCACTTGAATACGTGTTACGAAGCACCCACGCAACTAGGAAGCAGCATCGAAATATACTTAAGGAATTCCGCATTGTTTATTAATTCTAACTAACCAATGTAAGTAAGCAAGTAAGTAAGCAAGTAAGTAAGTAAGTAAGTAAGTAAGTAAGTAAGTAAGTAAGTACTTACTTATGTTTGTTAAACGTAATAACAACGATGTTCATGATGATCCATCGTTAGAAACGTTCTATATACATCTACTTATTTAAATTACCCATCACGATCGTGATTATTATGTTAACAATAGATATTATTTCCTTATCTATATATATTTCATATACTTTCTATCTTACTATTAATTACAATGTACTTCAAATTTTGTTTTCCCCTTTCTCGAGAATTTATTTTTTATTTTTTAACCCTTTGAGTACTGAATACTTTTAATTGAAGTGATTTCTGATTATTATTGTGACCAGATGTGCTAATATTTAATAAATTATATTTAATTAATTACAATTTTGCTTTTTTACAATATTATTTTCATCTGACAAGATACAACAAAAATATGACATTATTTTATATTCACATTGATAAATACGCGTATCAACTTTTACTAAATGCATATATGCGTTCTGAGCACTCAAAGGGTTAAATATAAAAAAAAACAAGATCCTTATTTAATTATTAAAATATAAAATTATTTTCCAATATGTAGTCATACGAAATATTATACAATTTGAAAATTCACAGATAATATAATATAAAATGACAAGTAATAAACAAT
>NW_014570026.1:18227-20611 GCF_001313835.1 Polistes canadensis
CAACTCAAATTAATATTGTTCACATATCACGTTGAATTGACAAAACCAAAAAAAAAAACAAGAGAATAAAGAGAGAAAGAGAGGTGTAAAAAAAAAAAAAAAAAAAAAAAAAAAAAAAAAATAAGAAAGATGCACCACTCTGGTCCGGTTCACAAGTAAAACGAACGTGCGTTGTTGACACTGCTCGTAAATTCACGCGGACAAGCATGTCGGACATTAACGCAAGGTTTACCGTCAACGCCGTGAAATATTCTCGGTAAGTTGTCGGATAATTTACGCCAGTATAACGCTAGAATAACGCAAACTACGTACACGTACACGTACGTAGGATATATACACGCGCAGCTTAGCTAGTAGACACAAACGAATAGAAACTAGTAGAATGACGTGTGTATCGTCGTACGAATACTAATCCACGTGTTGTAAATAATGTTTTATCGACGTCACGCCCTCGAGAGAAACGATACCCTTCCTTTCCCCCCCATACCCCCCATACACCCCTTCCTTTTCAACGTCCTCCTTCTCAACCCCTTTACCATCATACTTTTCTTTCTTGTTTGGTTTATCAAACGGTACTTTTGCAAACTACTGTATTTTATTTCTTTTTTTCTTTTTGTTCCATCTCTATTTCCGCTTAATATTTTTCTTTTTATAATTTTGTTTTGTATAGTATATAACGAAAATGATTTTTTTCTTATTTGAGATTATTTATGATGAGTATTAACTTGTGTATAAAGGATGATCGAATCAATTTTACGATATGTATCAGGTCAGTTAAAAAAATTTGTAAGTATTACACTGTTTAAAAATTTGGTATAAATTCGCAAGAACTTTTAGACTCATACCTGATATTATATATATAATATAAATTTTACTTATATTCTTTACAATAAATAGAGTAATATTAAATTAATATTAAGGTTTTAATTTTATTTTAATTAACTATATTATATATATACAATAATCGTAAGATTTCTATCGTAAATGCACGCTAATGCATTTCAAGTTAACCCCATAGCATCATCGAGTGTTCTTAATACCACATAGAAGCACACAGGTTGCGAGGTTATATCAGGAAACGATTATCTACCGAATGTAGTTGCTATTAAATAATTAAAATAAAATATTTGTCGATAATTATTATTCAGAGGGTTAATGTTATTAGACAAAGTGGACAAGTGTCAATCATTATTTACATTAAAATAATAAAAAATCTTTAAAAATATATCTCTAGTTTTGTATAATAAAAATAAATAAACGTATATATAAAAAAATCTTTTTTTTAGATGAAATGCATCTATCATTTACGAATAATAATTTAAAAAACGTATTCAGGTAGCAGAAAATAAACAGATAAGTATGCATGTATTCAAGTGTCAATCATCACTTGCATTAAAATAATAAAAAATCTTTAAAAATATATCTCTAGTTTTGTATAATACAATAAATAAAATCAAATAAAATAAAATATAAATAAACGTATATAAAATAAAATAAAATAAAATAAAATAAAATATAAATAAAAGTATATAAAAAAAAATCTTCTAAATAAAATGCATCATCTATCATTTACGAATAATAATTTTCAAAACGAATTCAGGCAGCAGAAGATAGACAAATATACGTATGCATGTATTAACGAAGATCTAAAAAAAAAAAAAAAACAACTTCCTGTTAACATACTTAAATACTATCATCGACTAATATTCGAATGGGGGAGAGGGGGGAACCTTTTTTATCATAAAATAAATGCTTTCCTAACAGAGAATAGACACGCAATGTACGATTCGTCGAAAGCTTCGTTCGGTGAAGCCGGACGACCGATAGTCGCGTAACTTACAGAACCCGATGTAACAAGAGAAGGATCTATTACGTTCTTGCGAGAAATATAAAGATTATTGCCTTTCACTCGTCTAGGAATACTTATATGGACGTGATCCGGAGCCCTCCTCCTCCCCCTCCTCCACCACCACCTCCTCCACCTCCTTCACCACCTCCTCCACCTCCTTCACCACCTCCTCCTATAAGCAGAAGTTCGTTCGACGAAGTACTCGTGAAGAATCAACGTTCGTCCTTGCCTTACCTCTCGCATTATGCCTTCAGAGAAATAATAGAAAGTAATAGGTGAGATGCTTGGAAATAGAAAAAGAAAAAGTAAGAAAGAAAGAAGAAAAGAAAAAAGAACACACAACTATGGAATTTAAGTATGCGAATTATTGAAGTATAGATACTATATAACGATAGGCATGCACTTATCTTAACTTTTTATTTATATTTATATTGTTATATTATATAGATATTTCCTCACGAATATATTATATGTGTAATATTAATTATATTAGAAATTTTAATTTGTTCGCGAGCGTTTGAATATTACGAAAAAA
>NW_014570026.1:21563-23081 GCF_001313835.1 Polistes canadensis
ATATATATACTAAATAATTAATTACCTAATCATGAAATTATTTCTAATAATCAATTAGTTATTTATCACATCCAAAAAGTAAATAATAATATAACGATTTGCAATGTTTTTTAAATGGTTACAATATAACGAATGTAAATGTTAAATACAATTTATTTTTTATAAAATATAAAAATATATGTCTTCGTAATCGAGATAATATTAAATAAACTATCTTTCAATGTGTTTTATATAATATATATTTTTCCAAAAAATTGTCAGTAGTTCCTTAAAAAATCCCAATGACAAATTTGTTAACTTATCCAACTTTCCTTTGACACATTTATTCATTTCTAATAATAATTTAATTCATTGTGTAATTATAACACAGCATTGTTAATATCAACGTTCAATTAAAACACATAATCGTGGTCCTAAAGAATGGTTTCTTATATAAGAAAGAATTTATGTTCACTCAAGCAAGATCCACCGAATACAAAATGGAAAGTATTTCTCACGTTTTCCATTGGATTAATAATGGGTGGAGTAAATGTTATGTTATCTTGTATTCTTATGGTATGTTTCAGGTGGATTCCACAAAGGACATCATGCATCATACGATACCGAACACATTGGGCCCATTTAAATTCCTTTTTACCTATGGTATTATTCTTCCTGAATAAGAGAAAGAAAGAAAGAAAGAGAAAGATAGATAAATAGATAGATAGATAGATATGCCACGCCCAATGACCTCGTATTATTTCCTCGTTAACGATCTGAACTTAGACTTCTCTAACACGTTAACTTGCAAACCCATGACTACCGTTTTCACCGTTCAACGCGTTCAAAGATCTTGAAGGTTTCTAATTAACTCATTCACCATCACCTTCCTTTCTTTCCTTCATTTTAAATGCAACAATAAACTTTGATTGACGAATTTCAACAAAAGTTTATAGATAACATTGAATAATTAAGTTTTTTACAATTTTTCTTTAACGAAAGTTAATCCAATCATAATTGTAATCATATTTAAAAAGGTGTGAAAAGTAATTAAAAAAAACAAAAAAAAAAAAAGAAATAAATGTGTGTATGTGTTTTAAGAAACGTAGAAATATTATCTATTTTCTTTTTTAAATATTATAATAATTAATTCATGTGTATTATTTAAGATTTGATATAATTAATATGAGATGAATAATAATATACTTTTGTTAAAGATTAATAAAGGAGATAGAAATCATTGATGGTTTTCTTATTGCAACATCATCATTTTAAACCCGTGCGAAAGGAAGCTACTATGAACACATAGATAGATAATCGTTTCCTGATATAACCTCGCAACCTGTGTGCTTTTCTATGTGGTATTAAGAACACTCGATGATGCTATGGGGTTAACTTGAAATACATTCAATAGAATACGATTGAAATCTTATGATTTTTTCACATTGTTTTACTGCATAGGTACATCAAAGTATACATACACGTTTATGGTGAATACATATATATATACTTTGATATATATATATATAAAATAAAATA
>NW_014570026.1:26007-27332 GCF_001313835.1 Polistes canadensis
AAAGTATTTTTTTAATTTTAATTATCTACAAGGTGTTACATAAAATCAGGAATGAAACTTCTACCACCATTAACCTTTTGAATGCTGAATACTTTTAACTTAAGTGTTTCCTACGAATAAAATAATTTATTAATAATTTTACATTGACATTGATAAATACGCGTATCAATTTTTACCATAGCACTACTCAATGGGTTAAAATTATTCCCATATATGTACACACACACACAAAAACATAATATATGTTTTATATTATATATTATATATTTTGTATGATATATTAAATTATATAATATGTAAATAATATGAATTTATGCATAAACACGTTTGCATTGACGAATGTTTAGTCAAAGCTAGTGGTTGTTTTAATAAGTCGCTTATTGAAAAACCTTGGAAAGTAAAAGTATACATTGAAAGTAGTATCTTTTAACCATTCCCTAGTATAAACGCATTAAATATATTATAAATTCGACCTTAGTTTCAAATAAATTAATGCAAACTTCAATTATCTCGTATAACGTTTGGGTTGACAAGTCTAACTAATTATTATACCCATACTAATAATTCTATTCTTGTATAAATAACAACAACAAAAAAATTCATCGTACTCTACACTTAATCAATAATTTTTTGAATCTAAGACTATGATTATCCTACTCTCTCAACCAATAGAAAAAAAAAAATATATATAAACCAGTTTATCATTTCGTTTCCTTGCACATAACAATTCGATCAATAAAAAAAAAAAAAAAAAAAAACAATTCGATCTATCTCAACAAATAAGATCGTTACTTGTTGATTTTCTCTTAAGCAATCCTTTGATAAACCGACACGAATAGGAAGTGTTGTTTAAAAGCAGATGATGATGCTAGTTGATCGATAAAATCACCGATCTATTGATCTACAGATCGATAGATCGAACTCCATTATTCATTTTCGCTTACACTAAGATTCTTATCTTTCACTATTTCTATTTTTTTTCTTTCTAGCTTTTCTTAAGAGTGTTATTACGTAAGAACGGTTCTATATACGTTACGATAAATATAATTACATTAAAATGTGTTCTGGACAATACGTTATGGTTAATACCATATGTATCTGATAAAATCGACTAAAATTATCATAGATCAATAATCCTGTCGTAAGCTTTATTCTAAACTTTTAATACTTATACATTGTATTTCTATCTATGTTCTTATTTAAATACGTTATACATCTAACTAAATAATAAGAAATTTTTTATTTTAGATTTTTTTTTTTCTAATGGTCAATGCTAAAGATAATTGTTCCATGAATCGATTTTTATTTTTTTTTTTTTTTTTTTT
>NW_014570026.1:28657-31580 GCF_001313835.1 Polistes canadensis
TTAATAAAAAATTAAATAAAAAAATATACAATATATGTAGCAATATAAAAAAAAAAACAAAGTTATACAATTAAAGAAAATTTGATGATATAATAATATTTGTTTGAACATTGATTTTATTGTTTCGATTTAATTCTTTTTGGTCAAATCTTAACGAAGCTTTATTATTTTAATAGTAGAAACAATTTGAATTTTTATTTAAATTTATTTAATTTAAATTCTACATGAAATAAAATTATTGACAGTTATGGATATTTTTTTAGTACCATCGAAATATCGAGTTATCGATTTTATCATTAATTCGATTTACGAACCGTATGATCACCCCTTTCTCTTCTGATTTATTCCATAGCCGATAAAAAAAAAGAGAAAGAGAAAGAGAGTTTTCCCGTTCGATTTATTTAAATCGTCCTCACGCCTTGATACCTTGTTCGCATAGAAAATCGTTTAAAAAAAATGTTTTCTCGTTCGGTTTTAAAATTCGTAACATAATAGAGCAAAGCGAGGAGGAGTACGGAAGTGTGTTCGGAAACTTTCACGACAGTGCATTCAAAAAATAATCCATTCGAACAAGTGGAAAACAAATTGAAATTACTTTTCGCACGAATTAATTTATAATCTTCGAAAAAAAAAAAGAAAACTCACATTAAAAATAAAAGAAAAAAAGATACATTTAATATCCACGTAAACCAAAAAGTTCCGAAAACGTGTATTATCTTATACATTTGAAAATATCAACAATTATTTAAATAAAAATTTGAAATAATTGCATCTACATTCTAATTATTATTTAATTACAATATAATTTCAACGATTAATAAAATCCAAAGTTACAAAATCACTTGGATTTCTTTTCTAATTCAACTATTCGTTAAATGATCATCATTTTTCTATCATTAAAAATTTAAACAATGAGATAAATATTGAAGTATTGTTAAATACAAAGCTTTGAGGGTGTCGTAGTTTGAAATAAAATGAGAAGAATCATTCTATGAAATGAACTCGTTCACCTTTCAATCTTATTGTCGAGAAAATACTCGTTTAGTTTAATCGTTTGGCTTGAAAACAATTATCTTTTCCTACCTGATGTGTCTTGTATAGGTGTACTTTAAGTACTACGTAAAAGAAAAAGCATCCGATGATAGAAGGTAAAAAGAAATATACGTTTCGTGAAACTCTCGATTGTTCAACTTGAATCAACTCCAAGTCCATTGTGGACAACAACAAAAAAAGAAAAAAAGAGAGAGAGAGAGAGAGAGAGAGAGAGAGAGAGAGATAGAAATAACAGAGGGAGATGTTTAAGATGGAATCTCTTATAATTACTTATAATTGGGATAACATTAACTTACATTGTTTAATTGTAGCACGTTAATTGCCAAAGGCTACTAAAACCTCGCCTTTTAAAACCTGCCACACGATGAAATCCGATTCACATTACTTTCACTACTAAATTACTATCAACTCTTAATTATATTAATTATAATTATGAATTAACGTTATTTACTTCTCGTGAGATTAACACCTTCGTCGAATATTATTAATTGTCTTGATATTTTATTGTTTTCTTTATTGTATTAAATTTTAACAAAATTTCAAAGTAATATAATACCAAAATTAATTTATGAAGTGTGCAGGATTTTTGATTTAATTATAAAATTGATGAATCAATTGTAAATCACGTATACTAATGTAAAAATATGAAGGTGTGTAGGATTTTTAGTTTCTTTTTGATTTAATTATAAAATTGTTGAATCAATTGTAAATCACGTATACTAATGTAGACATTTTTGTCTCCTAAGTTAAAACATTTAAAATAAAAATTAATAAAAAGAGAAGAATGAAAGCTATGAAGGAAGATGGCAAATCTAATAACGAGAAAATATTATCGTGTTATTTAAAAAAATGTTGAAGTAACTCGTACAGGTATATTCGATTTAATGGTACTCAAAGAATACCCATGGATTTTTTTTTGTAAAATATTAGAACGTGTAAGGAAAGAAATTTGCCATATATACCTACGTTATTCATATATATATATATAAAATAATATAAAAAAAAAATTAAAATTGTCCAAAAACCAAAAAATTCCTACACACTTCATAAATTAATTTTGGTATTATATTATTTTGAAATTAGTTAAGATTTAATATAATAGAGAAAACAATAAAATATAAAGACAGCTAATAATTTTTAAATGAATATAACAAAAAAAATATTAACGTTATATGGGGATACCAAAGTGATCGTCTTCCTATCGTAAAACCTTTAACAGGAAATTGCATTTGCGAATGTCGTCATGGATCTTTGCAACCGGATAATCTGGTAACACGGATTAGTTTTGACGCGTAATGCATCGCATGCATTGCATTGCAAAAATAAAAAATACGTCATCGAGAAGTGTGGTCATTCGAAAGTAACGATTTTTCGCGCATAGGAAAAATACGAACAAAAGATGGGTAGATATTTAAAAATAATGATGATGATGATGATGATGATGATGAATAAAATCAACGAACGGGGAAAAAAACACACACACACACGCACGCACGCACGCACACAAATGTAATTATAGATAAATGAACAAAATCGTCAAATAAAGTTCAATGAAATATGATAAATCAATTTATTAAATATCATTGAGTTATTTAAACTCCAGGTCGATGACCTAATGCAACAAAACCAGTTGAATGGAAATATCGCGTGATCATCTGAACCGGTAGATTTGATCCAGATCACTGGATCGTGCGCAGTTGTCAACATTCCGTACTCAAACTAACAGCAACAGGTTAAATTATTATTACAGGTAGGTAAAAAATGATAGGAAACGTTAGAGTAGCGGATAATTTTTGATACAACCATTTACTACTAATATTTTCATTCTGAGTTATTAAATTTGTAATTTCACGAAATAAAAAAAAAAAAA
>NW_014570026.1:32325-32902 GCF_001313835.1 Polistes canadensis
GGGGGGGGGGGAGAAAGAAAAGTTGTTCGTAACTCACGTATTAAAAAACGTAGGGTATATATGTAATACCTAATTCTTAAGTATGCCACGGAGGAGACATCGTACGACGTAGAATGGTAAACGAATTAGATGAAAGTTAAGAAAGTTTGTCAAATTATTCTTTGAGCATAGTCAAGAATTCAAGGCAAGTTTAATACTGATTTCACTTTCGTTTAAGTTACTGATAATGTATTATTGCATCGTGTATACCATCAAAACATTATATTTCGCATTTTCTATTTCAAATTACACATTATCTATATCTAAATTCGAATAGTACAACTTCGAGAACTGGTCAAACCTAAATTTGAGTTACAAATGTTGAAAACACGATTCGCGTTTGAAATTTTAAACTTTAAGGGGGGAATAGGGAAACGAGACTTTTATAAATTGCATTTAACGTTTATTTTCAATCTCGTTTACGTTTATTAGTAGAATGTTTTTTCAACAGTGTATCAACAGTATCTATAAATCCGAAAGATTGCAATCGAATAATAAATTTTTCCTACATCTTGATACTTTTTCAATTAACAATTCC
>NW_014570026.1:33867-36006 GCF_001313835.1 Polistes canadensis
AAAAAAAAATGATAATGAATGATGCATAAAACGATCTCATTCAGGATTGATAGAAGAAGGTATGGGGTTTAGGTTTAGCACTGAACGTGATGAGACACACGAGTATTTTCGATGCAGCTGTTCTATTTTCATCCTACACTGGAATTCACGTTGAATTCTATCATCCAAATGTAACCCCGTGCATCCCTCTTCGACATATCGTGCTTTTTATCACTTGGAAAAATTTGCTTTCTGTTCCTGAACGACGTGGGGAAGTTTCAAAGTCGAAGGAAAATGCAAAAACTGGGGGGTAAACAGGAAAAAAAAAATCTAAAAATCAGACGTGCAACGAGTGTCGAGAAAAAAAAAAATACGATCTACTAGGTGTGCGTGCGTGGGTGGGTGCGTTTTATCGTTCACGAAATCTCTCTCGTGAAATTCCATAGGGGGTTGTTTAAAAAAAATAAAAGAGAAAGAGAGAGAAACAAGTTGCGAGGCCAATTAGTTCGGCAGATACGTTAAATCTGTCGTTCTGAGACCGTTCCCAACTACGTGCAGATTCTTTTTGCCTTTTTTCTTTTCTCAAAGGTGGTGTTAACGCGACCGAGAAGGATAATCATTGCGCCAACAGCGAGACTAATACGAATAAACCAAATAAATTAAAAGAATGAAAGAAAGAGAGAGTGTGTGTAACTCTTTCGAGTAAGACAAACGAGTATATGTTATAAACGAAATGAAATTTTTATCGTATCGTATTAAATGAACAATTATTTGTATATACTTTTTATATTTCTTATTATTTNATGAAATTTTTATCGTATCGTATTAAATGAACAATTATTTGTATATACTTTTTATATTTCTTATTATTTCCTTGTTAATTTTATACTTTTCATTAAGACAAAATTAAAGAAACATAACAACAATTTAATTGAACTTGGTTGGAATTTGATACTAGAACAAAATTAAAGAAAACATAACAACAATTTAATTGAACTTGGTTGGAATTTGATATTAGAACAAAATTAAAGAAATATAGTATATGTTATAAATGAAATGAAGCTCTTATTGTTTCTTATTAAATGAACAATTATTTGTACACTTTATATTTCTTATTATTTCCTTATTAATTTTATACTTTTCACTATGATAAAATTAAAGTAACATAGTATATGTTATAAACGAAATGAAACTCTTATTGTTTCTTATTAAATGAACAATTATTTGTACATTTTAAATTACTTATTATTTCCTTATTAATTATATACTTTTCATTAAGACAAAATTAAAGAAACATAACAACAATTTAATTGAACTTGATTGGAATTTGATACTGGAACAAAATTAAAAAAGATACATAAAAACAATTTAGTTGAACTTGGTTGGAATTTGATATGGTTTTTCGAATGGTTGGGTTACGTTTAAATCTTTCTACACACAAACACACACACACACACACACGTTAGTTGCGTACCTTTCCAGAATACCAGCACGATATTAGATTTACGTAAGAGACCGTAGAGAGTTTCATGAGTTAGCTAGCTAGCTAGCTAGTTCACTAGCTAGTTCACTAGCACGTGCCGTACTATTTCGAGGCTAATTTACGAATTTCCCGAGAAATTTCGGCACGAACTAGTAAAGGTAGAAGGAGGTATACTTTTCTAATTCGATCAACGTGCACGACACGGCACGGCAACGGCACGTTCCAGAATAACTTTGATAAATCTCGTGAACGATATCACTGACGTGTTGAGACTCCCCCATATTATATACCTACACAACTATGTTAAATGACGACGACAACAAACTTACATTAGAATTTCGGTATTCGTACGAATGGTATTTACCGTGTTGCTAGAAAAGCTAGCTAGAGCTAGTAGCCTAGGCTTGCTCTAGCCTAGGCTAGTTTTGCACCGATTCGAGAATGTCAGGATCGCGGCACGCGTGCTTTTCACTATATACAGGGTGACTTAACAAATTGTATTCATCATCAATCGGATGGATCTTTAACATATACAAATTCAACAAAATATTATCCTGCATTATTTCATTTAATTGGATACAATTTTAATTAGATATATATTATTCACAATAAAATCTACAAATAAAAAAATCCATTTGTTCGATTACAAATAACACACTTTTGTTTTTTAAATAATT
>NW_014570026.1:36601-41859 GCF_001313835.1 Polistes canadensis
TTATTCGTCAAGAAACATACGAAAATTCTACTGTAATATATATTTATAACAACGTGCCTTTTTTTTATCGGATCTTTCACATATACAAATTCAACAAAATATTATTCTGCATTATTACATTTAATTGGATACAATTTTATTTAAATATATTATTCACAATAAAATCTACAAATAAACAAATCCATTTGTTCGACTTATTTTTTCGATTACAAATAACACACTATTGTTTTTTAAATAATTTCTTCATTTTTTTGTAACACCCAATAGTTTTATTTCATTTGTTATTCGTCAAGACACATACGACAACTCTACTGTACAACGTGTCTACTTTTTGTAGCAAAAAGAAAAGAAAAAAACCAAATAATATGCATGAAACGTGACGTGTAAAATGTAACGAACGTGTAATATATTTATATACATTTATGTCTTTTACTCATTTTATCGTTAAATTCATGAATAAAATTAACGTGCAATTTAATTTCTTCGACTTTACTTTAGTAAAACTGAAAGAAACTCGTAAAAGAAGGGAGGTTAACGTTCGTTTGAATTCATTGGAGGGTTTAAGTTAGTCCTCCTGTCTCGTTACATCCTTTCTTCTTTTTGTTTTTCTTCTTGTGTTTCAAGAAGGAATCCTGGTCCCTGACCCGCGCACGAGATTTACGCAAAATTTAATCCAATTCTTTCTTTATATTTCTTATTTCCCATATACGACAGGATACTATTTCGAGGCCAATTTACGGATAACGTTAGAAAAGTATAGAAAAGTACCATAAGACTTATCACTTACTTATTTAAGTCTTCTCACCCTTGTCACTCTATTTATTTCTATTTTATTCCCTCCCCCTACCCCCACCTCTCTCTCTCTCTTTCTCTGTTACTTATTTAGTAGTCTGTGATTTTATGGAGATACATGTCGCTGTTATACATTCAAATGCGATTATGTAAACTTGTTATGGTGGTACACGTTGTTTCGTTAAAATACGTCAAAGAAAAATGAACTCATACAAATATATTCTTTATATCTATTGTAATTTCTCTCAATCCAATCTATTTATCTATTTTATATTCTGATAGATTTACCAATCATTTTAAATAACAATTATACGATTGTATAAAAAGCTTATGGGTATAATTGAATTTGTCATACATTAATGATATAGTCAATTCTATATATAATTACATATCTTCAACACACACACACACACACACATTTTACTTTTGTTATTAATAGTATATTGTAAAAAAATATACATAAATATTTAATAAAAATTAGAATAAAATTGTGGTTCCTAACATTGAACGCGGGTGGTGCACGCGACCACCAACGTTTTTGCGAATCGCTAGCAAGACGCAAATATCTTTCTGGCAAAATAGAGAAAGAGATAAATAGATAGATAGATAGATAGAGAAAAATAATAAGAAGAAGAAGAAGAAGAAGAAGAGACTGTACGTTACATATGCTGTCGAGAAACGGTGACAGGGACTAATACTCTTATCCGCTGTGCACGACTGACGGATAGCCAGACTAATCTGCCATGGGGGGTGAGGTGGGATGGGGTGGGGTGATGGGGTGGGAAGGGGGGATTAGCTTAGAGCTATTATCGAATAATTTAAGCGTCGTTGGTAAGACGAAGACGAATACGAAGGAGTCTCATATCTCGTCCGAGACCTTTTCACAAACTAAACGAGAAAGAGAGAGAGAGAGAGAGAGAGTAATAAATTCAACTTCAAAATTTTGCTACTTGTCACTCGTGACTTGTTTATAATATCATTCGAAAATCATCGTCAAACCCCCTTCTGAAATTTTTCCAATTTCTTTTTAAAATTATTAAAAATGACGAGGTGACCTATTCTTAAATTCATTGATGATATTTGTCGATGAATTTTTTTCTCAATTAAAAGAAAGAAATGAAAGATAAAGGGAGATGATAAAAGAGAGGAGGAAAGGGGATATTTTTCCAATTTCTTTTTAAAATTATTAAAAATAACGAGGTGACCTATTCTTAAATTCATTGATGATATTTGTCGATGAATTTTTTTCTCAATTAAAAGAAAGAAATGAAAGATAAAGGGAGAGGATAAAAGAGAGGAGGAAAGGGGATATTTTTCCAATTTCTTTTTAAAATTATTAAAAATAACGAGGTGACCTATTCTTAAATTCATTGATGATATTTGTCGATGAATTTTTTTCTCAATTAAAAGAAAGAAATGAAAGATAAAGTGAGAGGATAAAAGAGAGGGGGGAAAGGGGAAAGGGGAGAAGAAGTAACATATCACAGCAACTAATCTGCCAGTTGGGATTAAGTAAAACCCATTATCGAATAATTTAGGCACGCGAGATTGGGGGTTCGGGACACTAATTTCGCATTTTATCGTTGAATTTAATCGCATATCACGATGCAAGAGAAAGAGAGATAGAGAATGATAATGAAAAGGGATTATCTATTAACATAAATTTATTGATATCGAAGAAGCGTCAGAAACGTGCCAACAGAAACTCCGGCTAGTTACTTTATGGTTGTTCTATAAATAAAATAATCAAAGGAATTTGATGGAGATACGCCGAATAAATACCGTTGCTCTTTTGCTGTTCACCCACTACACAACAACACATTGAAAGACTTCGTCGAGTCGTCTCATTCTCTCTTTCTTTCTCTTTCTTTCTTTTTATTTTTTTTTATTTTCTCTCTCTCTCTCTCTCTCTCTTTCTTTTTTTTTTTTCACGTGCTACGTCCGGTCCCCAAGTGGATAACCTGGACCAGCCTCGCCTCACTGACCGAGCCCTCGAGGCACGTATAATTTCAGAATATTATGCGTCAGCAAGCTTCCCTCACCCCTCTACCCCACCCCCGTCATATTACAACTTCCTTGCACGTGCCTACCACGGATAGTCACGTTCCCTGCACGTCCACGCTCTTATCCTGAATTATACCCTTCGTTTATCGACCTATCGTCGCGTCCTTGTCGCAACTTTGTATGCTAGTCACTGATCAGACGAATCTTACTCTTTTTATTTCTTTTTTTTTTTTTTTTTTTAAATAATTTATATAATACAGAAGTATAGTCGCGGCGTGAATTTTTATTGGAAAGTATTAAGATAATGTTAAAATAAATTATTGAGATATTTGTTAATGATTATAATGGAAATATAATTTTTCTCAAAGTATTTTTTCTACAAAGTTTGATCAAATTTATTCGTAGGAAATAGAAACTACAACCCCCCTTTTCTAAACGTTATATAAAATTTACAATAATTTATCTGAATTAATTAATTTATATACTACAGAAGTGTAGTCACAATGTGAATTTTTATTGTAAAGTACAAACAAAATATTAAAATAAATTATTAAGATATTCGAGAATGATTATAATTTAAATACAATTCTTCAAAGGTTTTTCTACAAAGTTTGATCAAATTTATTCGTAGGAAATAGAAACTACAACCCCCCTTTTCTAAACGTTATCTAAAATTTACAATAATTTACCTAAATTAATTAATTTATATAATACGGAAGTGTAGTCACAGTGTGCATTTTTATTGTAAAGTACAAACAAAATATTAAAATAAATTATTAAGATATTCGAGAATGATTATAATTTAAATACAATTCTTCAAAGTTTTTTCTACAAAGTTTGATCAAATTTATTCGTAGGAAATAGAAACTACAACCACCCTTTTCTAAACGTTATATAAAATTTACAATAATTTACCTAAATTAATTAATTTATATAATACAGAAGTGTAGTCACAGTGTTCATTTTTATTGTAAAGTACAAACAAAATATTAAAATAAATTATTAAGATATTCGAGAATGATTACAAAGTTTGATCAAATTTATTCAAAGCCAATAGAAACTACAACCACCTTTCCCCCTTAAACGTTATTTAAAATTTACGATAATTTACCTGAATCAATTCTATTGAAATATATCTTAAAAGAAAAATAAAATAAGAATGAAAAATGTAAAAGAAAAAAAAAGTAATACGAGGGGATCGATTGACCGAACACAGAAGAATTCGTAATCGGGGTCGTGCATTCAATCCTTCCCACCTTTTGCTCGTTCCCGTATCTCTCTCCTTCCTTCCCCCCCATGACCTACCCACCCACCTACCTATCTATCCCCCCTTCATTCTTGAGTCGAACATAAGTGCAGTTTGATTCGTGTCGTATAGTAACGGTAACGGTACCGCCGGCGTTTCGTGACGTCAATGCGTTTGTTTGGAAACGTAACAATACTGACATCGTGTTCTTTATCGATCTTTCTCTCTCTCTCTCTCTCTCTCTCTTTCATTTTAATACTTTCGGCCTTCGTTTTGCAAATACATACATACATACGTAGAATTGTACGTATGTTCTGCTATTGGTACGCCCACGACGGGTGAGGCTCGTCGTTGTATTTAACAGGACGACACGTTGTGCATCTTGAATCATCGTATGCCACACGTTGTCATCCTTTATCTTATTATCTTCATCTCGTTTCCTTATTGTCGTTCACCGATCTATCTATTCAATGCAACAACAACAACTACTACTACTACTACTACTACGAGGAGGAGGACGAGATGCATTTTGTATTATTTCTCGTGTTTATTTATGATAACTATTAAAGTATATATTATATGAGACATTTCAATGGTCACATTATCGCATAAATCGAATTTTTTGAACCAGAATTGATTAGATATATTTTTTTACGTCTATTTTTGTCTACATTTTTTTCCTATAGATAAATAATCAGGGGTTTAGGTTTATTCAATAGCAAAGAATAATATTAAATATTCGAATAATGTAAGATAAGTTTGTTATTGATATACAATTAGAATTAGAATTAGAATTAGTCAAAATTGTATTCAAGTATTCATCTAATTTATAGATATATCTGATATTTAAAATGAAATAAAAGTAGATACTAATAATGGCGTTAAACACTCGAGAACGATTTGGTGGTAGTAGTCCATGGAATGTCGAGAGAGAAGACGATGTGATGATGATTCTACCCATAGAATTCTTTTAACCCATACTACATTGGTCGAGTGCATCGACGTAATCTTATGGCATCCCAAGAGAGGTACTCGTGATATGATCCGACATGAAGAGAATTTCTTCTCTCTTGACGATCCATAGCGAAATCATTATTATATTTGTACTCGTATCAATACTTAAATACTTACAAATATATACGTAACCATGGTATATATCTTTAATAATTTATGATTAATTGTTTTTAACGTCATTAACAACGATTACCGAATATTC
>NW_014570026.1:42634-44682 GCF_001313835.1 Polistes canadensis
TTTTTAACGTCATTAACAACGATTACCGAATATTCAATAATAAAAAAATCTATTTTGGCATTAATTCAGTTTTCGAAAAAAATTCTACAAAATAAATAAATAAATAATAAAAAAGAAAAAATTATATCCTATTTCTATTTGATTATTTCCAAGGTAATAGTAGTAGTAGTAATAGTTGCATAACCAAGCTGCATTTAGTTTAGTTTTAAACAGTATACGATTAGTCACCGGATAAACATTCGTTTTTTAAAAATTCACAGAGTTATAAAAGGGTCAAACTAATAGTGCGTTAAACTCATAGTCCAAATGTCTAAATGATCTATGATCTAGTCATTCTCTTCGAAGTTTAAAATCGCGATCGGTGCCTTAGGCAAAATCCATTCCACGTTGATACTACCTACGTACCACTGATCGATTAATTTATCGATTATTTTTTTACATTTTTTTCATGTATATGTAGAGATACATATGTGGATTTAAAAATAAGTGTATAATGCATGTTAGTTCAAACAGTATCAATTTTACGTGAATTATTTTGATCGTTAGTATCATTAACGTCATTACTATTATCTACAATACTTGTAAATAAATTACAAAATTTATTTTCATGTAACATAAATGGATATGCCAATTTGTACATACATATTGAGAGAAACATATAAAAATCCTTCGATATTGTATATCAAAGTTATCGTAACAAATATAAATTCAAAATCAAAGAATTCATTTCATTAATAATACAAGAAACTTAACACAACTAATTAAAATAAATCAAGTCCTTAACTTCCTAATTGCAACTCACCATAATACGGAAACCTTAAGCGAACGTAATAATAGTCAATTTCCATTTTAACGAGATCAACTAAGAAAATTCAAATACTTCCTGTTAGAATATAACATCCTCTAACAAGATTTAAATAAAAACTTGTAGAAATATAAAACAAAAATACATATGCAAAGTATTCTTAACTTTTATAACTGAAAGATAAAAACTGAATCATTACGTGCTCGATGAATAATTCTAAACGAAATAGATTCTAATTCCTTTTCACAGTACATTAAAGATAAGAGAAATTATTTTACATAGAAAATATATTTTCCATTTATTATATGCATCATTACTAATAAAATAGTATTCTAATAAAGAATAGTACTCATTTTAATAGATACCCCGATATACTCAAAGTTATGAGTGAGAATAAGTGAATGAAAATGAATAAATGAGAGAGAGTGAGAAAGAGATAGACAAAATTNTTTAATAGATACCCCGATATACTCAAAGTTATGAGTGAGAATAAGTGAATGAAAATGAATAAATGAGAGAGAGTGAGAAAGAGATAGACAAAATTGAGTTATTTATTTTAAAAGTGGCATAAGTCAATTTAAAAAAAAAAAAATCAAATTAATGGTAACACTAATTACAATTGATTATAATTCATTACAATTACAATTCATTATAAGAAAAAAAAAAAAAAGAAGAAAACTAGTGACTTATGCTACTTTCAAAATAAACGGCTCATTAATAGAGAAAGAGAGAAAGAGAGAGAGAGAGAGAGATAGAAAGAGTAAGGTCGGAGAGTGTGTTAGGACTGAGGATGATTAGGGCGGGCGCCTAAAAGTATGCACTTGCACCGGCTGCATTCTGTTGCGGGCAACGAGCGTGTATGCATTCCGTCGAGGAGACTTACATACGTCGGATGCAAATAGTATGTAAGAGAGTAGTAATGCAGTGGGTAGATATACGAGCAAGCTAATGACCGAAAGAGTATGAGGACGTGGCCTCGAGTTTCCGAAGAAACATTGACGATGACACCGAAAAATTCACCAAGAAACAAACACGTCATTACATTTTTTTTAAAGGGGTTACATGGGTTTGGGACTTTAATAAAAAAATTAATTTTCTTTCTTTATCTTATTAAATTCTACAATTTTTGTTTAGAATATTGTATTAACATGTTTGGGAACCGGTCATGAGTTAACTCGTGTTAAAAAACAAAAAAAACAAAATAAAAATAGAAAAAGAAATAAGAAAAATAATATATATATAT
>NW_014570026.1:45037-48278 GCF_001313835.1 Polistes canadensis
TATATAAGTTTAATTAAATAATAAAGAAGTAGAACTTAATATAATTAAATTATATATTATATATTATTATATAAGTTTAATTAAATAAAGTTCTACTTCTTTTCATGTCCAAGTTCCCTATGAACCTTTATTTATATTGTTTAATTTTCACATCCGCATTCAAAACATAATAGCCAGAGCCACGTGAGATAAATTTTCAGAAAAATTGTCAGTCCCCAAAGTGTTAAATTTTGAAATCGATTGAAACAATAGTTTAATAGATAGGAACCATGGTAAGAAGTTTCACTATAAAAACAACGATTAAATTAAAAATGAATAAACGTAATAAAATAATTATTGACAAAAATTCGTCAAATTTAAATTAACAAAAATTAAGAAACCACATACAAATAATGCAAGAAACAAATGAGAAATGTTGTAGTTTAAGCAAACGCATTCCTAAAATATTCGAGTATATTCTCGTCGAGTTATTTCACGCGTTCGTTCGTTCGTGTGCATTTAATTTGACGGTCGCGAGCGAATTCATGCAATTTCGTTTATGCAAAATTTCCATTATCTTTTGCTAGGGAACACGTTGAAATGTTACAAAGGGATACTACAAGTATACGATACGAGATATATATATGATCAGGATAAATTAAGATAAAAAAAAGATTAAGATAAAAGTATACAAAATAATCTTGATAAGATACGATCCGAATGTGATATGATAAAAAGAAATACAAATTAATGTGAACATTTTTGTCTTAAGAGATCACGATAAACAGAATGACCTTGATCGTATCATAAAAAAAAAGAAAAAAAAAAAAAAAGAAAAAAGAGAAAGAAATAAGGAAGGGCGAGTGCCCCTTTCCCCCCTGCCATCCACCCCCCAACCCCTTGATGGTCGTCACGTGTCAGAACGCGTTCAAAGTGTCCGTTCTTTTTATCACTTTGAAACTAACCGCAAGAGCGGCTTCGTAATTGGCAGATACAGCAACAGGACACCGGGATGCAACGCAATGCAACGCAATGCAACGCGATGCAACGCAATACACCACGGAAAAAGCGTCATCTTTCTTCTATCTCTCTCTCTCTCTCTCTCTCACTCTTACTCTCACATACCCCATATGGTTTTTTTATATTTTTTTTTCCTATTTGCCAAGAGTTGCATATACGGCTCGTTACACCCACACTAATAAACCCCGCCCTTCGACCTTCTCGTTCAAAAACCTTCGAGAATGAATATCACTTTGCATCTCGTTGCAACTCGTCTGCGTTTAACGTGAAACATTATAAGCAAAATCTTGCCGACCTTCGTTCACAATTCACCGAAGGACTATTTTTTTATCTACCTTTTTTTTTTTTTCAAAAAAATTTTACACGAGATAACACGGATATATAATTAAAGAAAAAAAAAATATTGTCAACCTTATGGGAACGCGAATTGGTCATTTGGATTTCATGATAAATGTATTATAAGAAATTAACTATCTAATCACATAATAATAATAATAATAATAATAAAGATAATTAGCATAATTATAAGATTGGTGATAATTAGTGGTAGACGAAGGGGTGTGTTAAGAATAAACCAAAAATGTGAGATAATATATAAGTGAAATAATGATAAGACACATTGTAAAAAAACTTTGTAAGTTGTGCAATAAAAACCTGATTATATAATAATAAAGATAATTCAATTAGTTGTTAATCTCGTCTATTCAAAAATAAAATTAATAATAAAAATTCATGATTAGTTATCAAAACGAATTTCTATTTCTTTTGAATGTCCAAATTCCCTATAAGATTTTTATAATAATAAAGATAATAATATTAACAAGGATCATTAAAACAAAAAAAAACGTTGAACATTTGTAAAGTATCCAATTGAAACATCTCATTACTTAAATTAATTTGACTAACAATTATATTAAAGTAAATTCGAATTAAATTCGAATTTATTCTCTAATGGGAAGATGAAGATTATTTTTTTATACAGATTTGTGTGAACTAAAAGTGACATTATAGTATTAAGAAATATAGCGAATAAAGTAATAAAGAAGGATGCGTGACGAGACAAGATGATAAACAGAGAAAGAAATAAATATAGGGGTGGTGGTGGTGGTGGTGGTGGTTTAACGAGAAGTCCGATTCAACTGACTAACGTTTCACGTGTAAATCAAACTTAACGTGCTCGTTAACTCTTTCACGAGTATCTTACCCGGTCTAATTAAGAGCCAATCTCTTTTTACTTCAATTCCTTAAGTTTTTTTTTCTTCCCCCCACTCCTTTTCACCGTGAACGATGTAGTTGTAGCACGGGGGAGGGGGCTGGAGGAGGTGTAAGTAAAGAGAGATAAAGAGGATAAGGTTTATTTGCAACGTAAAAATAAAATAAATTAAAATTAAGTGTGTTAACCGCGAACAAGAGGATTTATATTAGCCAGTAAGTCTGTCAAACTAAGAAACGAATGAATGAACAAAAATCGTCATTAAATCGAGTCACCTAACGTCATCGTCGTCATCCTTTCTTCAATGTATCGTTAACATCATTAACGTGTCCGGTCCAGATATAGAAAGACCACAAGACTATATTTGAAACGTTCCCCCTTTTATAATAATCTACAATATTTTATTACACCGTATAGTTTAATCATAATTATCATCATTTTATTTAATATTATCAATCTTTTTCTACTATCTATGATTTTATATACTGTATACTTTAATTTAATATAAAAATCATTAAAATCCATTTGCTAAAAGTGTGAAAAATATTGACCAAAACTTTTCAAAGAAATTGCATAGATGCACAATTTACAGCATTGCATTCTTTGATATTTTCTAAACCTTTGCAAATTGATTTATAACTCGATAAGGTATTCTACGCGTAGACAAAAGAGTGTACTTTAATTTAATATAAGTTTCATTACAATCTATTCACTTTTAGTATAAAAAATATGTACCGAAACTTTTCCAAAAAATTGCAAAGATGCACAATTTACGGCATTGCATTCTCTGACATTTCCTGAACTTTACATGCTAAATTTATAATTCGATATGGTATTCTACGTGTAGATAAAAGAGTGTACTTTAATTTAATATAAGTTTCATTAAAATCTATTCACTTTTAGTAGAAAAAATATTTAAAGAAACATCAGAGAATGCAATGCTGTAAATAATGCATCTTTGCAATTTCTTTGAAAAGTTTTAGTCAATATTTTTTATACTAAAAGTTAATAGATTTTAATAAGACTTAT
>NW_014570026.1:49888-55931 GCF_001313835.1 Polistes canadensis
ATTTGCCAAAACTTTTTAAAGAAATGGCAAAGTAGGAAAAATTTACATCACTGCATTCTCTGATATTTTCTAAACCTTTGCAAATTGATTTATAACTCGAAAATATATTCTACGCGTAGACAAAAGAATGTACTTTAATTTAATATAAAAATCATTAAAATCCATTTGCAAAAAGTATGAAACATATTGGCCGAAACTTTTCAAAGAAATTGCATAGATGCACAACTTACAGCATTGCATTCTCTGACATTTTTTAAAGTTTACATGCTAAATTTATAACTCGCTATGGTATTCTACGCGTAGACAAAAGAATGTACTTTAATTTAATATAAAAATCATTAAAATCYATTTGCAAAAAGTATGAAAAATATTGACCAAAACTTTTCAAAGAAATTGCATAGATGCACAATTTACAGCATTGCATTCTCTGACATTTTTTAAAGTTTACATGCWAAATTTATAATTCGATATGGTATTCTACGYRTAGATAAAAGAGTGTACTTTAATTTAATATAAGTTTCATTAAAATCTATTGACTTTTAGTATAAAAAATATTTACCGAAACTTCGGAAGGCTCATTGCATTGATGAGAATACCGAGGAATTACCAAAAATGGCGGATTTCCAGCTATGACGGTAACATATATATCATATAAACCCATTTATAACACTACGATCGTTCTCCTTATATATACAATCTTCCAGTATATAAATATTAAATACAAAAAAGAAAAGATAGATCAACATTAAAACAAAATGAAACAAAATAAGATGACACATATAAAAAAAAAAAAAAACCAACAGCAATGGTTGTTGATTTACAACAAAAATTGTCGATTAAGCAATTGGGAGTGCAACACGTTTCGTAAGTCGATCGGAAAGCAAACGGGAACGACGGTTCGTAACTAATCAGTTGACTTAATGTCGGCAGAAATGGTTAAAGGAAGGAAGACAAAAAAATAAAAGATAGACAGATAGATAGATAGATAGATAGATAGATATAGAAAGAGATAGAAAGATGTAAAAAAAAAACAAAAAAAAACGATGGTTGGAACGAAGGGATTTATTAGCATATAATCTCCTTTAATCGAAGCACCGGCTGTCGGATGATCTCGATGGCCCCATGGTCGTCGTCGTCGTCGTCGTCGTCGTCGTCGTCGTCGTCGTCGTCGTCGTCTCTGCCGATCATTATGCTAAGTAATCTGAATCCTGAATCACCGTTTTATTCCTTCGAGAAGCAACCGAGTGCGAGACTCATCTTCGTGATCGTCTCCACTTCCACGTCGGGGTCCTTTCCTTTCCTTGCCGATCGTGGGTGGATGGAATGTCGATAGGCATCTGGGTACATTGCTTGCCCAGGCCCATACAAACACACATATATACATATAACATCTATACGTATATATATAATAATAATATAAGTATAATATATTTAATTATTATAATGAATAAAATGTTTAAAAGAGGCTGCAGTATACTCTGATTTTGAAAATAATTAAATTAAAGTTTCGAATTTTCAAATTAATTAATTAAATTCATTTTATTTTAAAAACAAAAAAATAATACCAGATATATTTAAAATCGTTTAACGTTTCATTCCCCCAATTACAAAATTAATAATAATAATTCAATATTTAACTTACAATATTTTAATTAAATCTTTTAAATTCGAAAGATATATTATATTTAAATTTAAATCATTTAATTAATTATCCCTGATAATATATTATTTTTTATATTTATATGCAATTGTTATATTATAGTACTTATATTATTATATAAGTATATATAAATAAACATACACACACACACACATTCATACAAAATATCTAAAGATTGTTTGTTTTTTATCAATATCGTACCGAGAATGTTTAAAAAAGGAATATTTATTTTAAATTCGAAGGCTAATGATTAATCTAACATTGGTGTAAGTAAAAGAAAGTATGAAATTAAGATAGTGTGTGTGTGTGTGAGAGAGAGAGAGAAAGGAAGATGGTATGTTGGACCAACTCACTTCCCAGCTGTCGTGTCATTTTATACATTGATGCACGACCCGCCATGCAATCTTCTCTCTCTCTATCTCTCTCTCTCTTTCTATCTCTTTTTCTCTCTCTCTCTCTTTCGAAGATGAGACACGTGCGTTCTCGCATGCGTCCATCCATACACGCGTGTGCACACCGTCGGTCGAAGGTGGATAGAATTTCGTAAACAGTATCGAGTATCCCGAGTCGATATTTTTCATTCCTTTTCGTTAGTTGGCACCATAGATAAATCGAAAACAATTCTCGTAGATACATTTTTAATTATAAGACAACGTAGATTTTTTTATATTTAAAATGATTCTTATGATTTGTTTTTTTTCTTAAGAAGACAACAAGAACAACAACAACAACCCTTTCACTTTACGACCTGAACATGTGATTGAGTATATAATTTTATGAAGAAAGAATATTTTTCTATACAAGAATCGTATTTTTTCATTTTATTTTTTTACAAAAAACCCTAAAGTTTGCACACTTTGGTATCGAGTGACGGCCAGGTACAACCGGTTGATTAATTAACGAAGATACACAAACGAGATAATACCTTATTTGTAAAGTCAAAGATAATTATATATATATATATATAATAAAAAGGAAGAGATAAAACAAAATTCGTGAAAAAATGTAGATAAAAATAAGAAGATAATATAACGATTTCTAACTTGTTAACGTCAACCCCCAGAAGGAAAAAAAATCAAAAAAAAAATACTAGACAAGAGAAAAATTCTCTATTTAACTCGTGTATAACGTTTCAACGATTTAGATCGAAACACGATCGGAGATTTATTTCGTTGGACATCTGAAAAAGCTTGAAGAAAGCTTCGAACCGAAACGAATGTACCGGTGAACAAAAAAAAAAAGGTGGCGTTTCGCGACTCGTAACCGGCTTTATCATGGGACTCGCGTGCGCTTTTAAGAGTAAACGAGACAGAAAGAGTAAGAACAGGGAGAAAGAAAGGGGTAGAGAGTGAGAGAAAGAGAGAAAGAAACGAGAAGATAACAAGAGATATCCAAGAGAAACAGGCCGACACCACCTACACGCGTGCAAATCGCGAAACATGAACGTGTATTCATTGCCGGCAAGCAAGTTCTTCTCTTTTTTTTTGCTCATTTTTTCACGTTGCTTTACTCGTTGCTCGCACGCGTGCAAACTAAAAGAGAGAGAGAGAGAGAGAGAGAGAGAAATTGAGAGAGAGAGAGAGWGAGAGAGAGAGAGACACGCTTACATGTTGAGAACAACGTTCGAGGAAGTATCCGAGAGTCAACGTATTTGGTTCTTCGCCAAGCAATAATTCGAGGCGCTATGAATGCGTGGGCGTCACCGCGATTCCAACAAAAAGATACAGCCCTTACTACGTCGCCTTTTGGCATCGTCCTGTCCACCATAAATCTTCTACGGCGCTCCGTGGAATTTACTGAACCCCGCTTCGATTATCATCCTCAACCGGCAAGGATATGTTTGTTTGTTTGTTTGTTTCGTTTTATTTTATTTTATTTTTCTATTTTAATTTAATCGTCCTTCCGTGCTAGTCAATTTTTCTATATTTTTATCTATACTTAATACCGAATTATTTGAATAATCTTAATCACGAGTATATTTCATATATGTATACGATTTAAAAAAAGATAAAGTAATAACGAAGCATGTTTAATAAAATATAATTTGTTTAATAAAATATAATTTGTTTAATGTAAGGTTGTTATACATATACTATATTTTTCTCTATACCTAATACCGAATAATCTGAATAATCTAATATCTAAAGTTAAATCTACAAGATCAAATAAATTTGTTCATCAAAATTTATTAACTGTCTTCAATTTTCCCTTTGAAACTCATATATGTTAAATCTAAAGTTAATCTATATATAAATCTAAAGTTAATCTATATATAAATCTAAAGTTAATCTAAATATAAATCTAAAGTTTAAAAAACAAAAATCTAAATCTAAAAAATAAATCTAAAGTTTGTTATACATATACTTTTTTTGTTTTATTTTATTTTTCTATTTAATTTAATCATCCTTCCAGTTTATCAATTTTTCTATATTTTTATCTATACTTAATACCGAATTATTTGATTAATCTTAATCGCGAATATATGAAATATATGTATATGATTTAAAAAAAATTAAGTTGAAGTAATGAAACACGTTTAATAAAATATAATTTGTCTAATGTAACTTTGTTATACATATACTATATTTTTCTCTATACTTAATACCGAATAATCTGAATAATCTAATGTCTAAAGTTAAATCTAAAGTTAATCTAAATATAAATCTAAAGTTTAAAAAAAAGAAAAATCTCAATCTAAAAAATAAATCTAAAGTTAAAGTCTAATAAATCTAAAGTTTGTTATACATATACTTTTCTTTTAAAACACAAAAATCTTTACGTTTTACAACATATGTATTATTTTAATATTTGATAAGTATCTTAAACGATAACAGATCAATTTATAATTTTTATCCGGTTTCCTGTTTCGATAATAAAAATTTTAACGAACAAATAAAATAAAATAAAATAAAATAAAATAAAAAAGTCCGATAATTATTCGTGGATGAAATAAATATTATCTGTTTGTTCTTGACAGAAAAAATAAGTTTCAAACGTCGTCTTTTCGCGGGTCTACGTGTTATAATCTATTTATCTAAACATCGGACCCGCCTCTATCTATCTATCTACTCGAGTATCAGCTGTTCGACCACGTTTCGAGGTAAAGGTAAAGATAGCGCCGTTATTTTTTGGCTCATCGATAACAACCTACACGTACACACCTAATATTTATGATTTGTTCTGCATGATACGGTATTATCATTTTACGAACTCGTTCAATTCTCGTATCTCTTTCTCTCTTATTTAAAGCATAATCACATTTTTCCTTTTTCTCGATCGATAATAAAAAGTAAAGGAAAGGAAAAAAAAAGAAAGAAACAGAACAAGTAAATGATAGGAAATTAAATGTTAATCAGTGATGTTAAAATCTTATGTGTATTCAAGAATACGAATGAATTCTATAACCAACATATAAGTATTATTTCATTGGACTCTCGAATAGTATTTATGAAAATTGATAGTTACTCTGATATACTCACGCATTACTTATATATACTTATTTCCTTTTAATCAAGCTGTTATAGAACCCATTTATGCATACGATTCGAAATTAAATTTAATCCCTTAAGGGGAGACACGTATAACTCTTTACATACTAATACATATTTACTCCTACGTTATACTTAAATACACATTCAGTCAATTTCGAATTCCTTCAGAATGAGATTATCTACTTAATATTTTATTATATATATATATATTTTAACGACTATATAAATCATTATTTTCTACTCTCATATATAATATTCTATTACTTTAACGAACCTAATTTAATTACTTGATGCAACATATATTTAAATGTTAATATTTTCTTATTTTAAAAACTATTATTTAAATATATTTTCATTGACAAATAATATTTTAAATATCATCTATAAAAAAAGAAAAATATAATTCACGTTACGTGTATATAATATAATATAATATAATATAATAATTCCCATAGCTTTCTCATAAAACGTTGTTCGATTTTGAAACTCGCTTTCTCTCTTTCGTTCATGATTTCATTCGTGGAAAACAATGATATTACTTTTGTTCACACATATATATATACACACACACACACTTACTAAACATATTTATATGAAGATAGTAAAGGCATGTAGAAATATCGTTGATGTGAGATGACGATGATGACGAAGAAAATGGCATCGTAAAAGATCTCTCGTAAGGAGGGAACGTTCCTCCTCCTCCCCCATATACCTTTGAGAAAGCAATTATGATATAATTACGTTGGGTTATTATGGTGGTTAATTATGTAGAGATCGCGAGGCCATCACCAAGAGAACGAACGTTTACTAGCACGACAAGCTTTGTTCGAACGAGCTACGAGTTCCTATATTATATATATATATATATATATATATATATATATATATATAT
>NW_014570026.1:56551-60930 GCF_001313835.1 Polistes canadensis
TAAGTTAAATTTAATGGTAGAATTTATTTTAATAATTTTTAATTCTATGTGTTTAGAATTTGTAATTTATTTAGATTGGATTAGTTCAATATTTTTAAGTTTAATTATAATAATTTCTAGTTTTGTTTTAATATATAGATTAATATATATAGAAAGTGATGGGAATATTAAACGTTTTTTTATTTTAGTTTTAATGTTTGTTTTAAGTATAATTTTTTTGATTATTTGTCCAAATTTTATAGGTTTATTATTAGGGTGAGATGGATTAGGATTAACATATATACATATATGTATGTATGTATGTTTAACCGATATCTATTTCAATATCTTTGATGTATGCTAATTATAATAATATTAAAGTGTAAAATAAATAGATAATTTACAATTTTTCTATTTCACACGCACACATACACAAATATTTGATAAAATTATTAAATACACGTGAAATATATATAATATTGTAAAGGATATAAAGAATAATAGTGTGACTACATTTTTTGAAAAATTTGAAAACCACTGATACGCATGACACGTATGTAGGGGGCTCGAAGTATGTTTATATGAATGTAAATACACGTATTTCAAATTTACTACTTTGACGTAAGAATTAATGCGACTTTTATTCGACTTTCTACAAAGTGCACGTTTTCTCGCAGAAAATTGTTACAGAAAGTCGCAACACAATCTTTGCATTTTTCTTCTTCCTTCTTTTTCTACTTTTTATATTTTAAAAATATTATCTTTCTAATATATTGTTTTTTATTCTTTGTATCAACTATATAGAAACGATCTTACTAGTGTAAAATGAAATTCGTAAGAAACGATCCGATGCTCTAATCGGTGCTCTTACGTATTCTACGAACCGAACGAAAAAGTGCATTTCCTCGGCTGCAATTTCTAAGTGCTCGGAGTTTCCGGTGCGTTGCATACTTGCAAAAAGCCTTGAGAATGTTCACGAGGATAGAAAGAAAGAAAAATATAAGAAATAGAAAACTAGAGGAGTAGAAACAAATCTGGAAAAGCGGAAACAACTGATGCAACTATAAATCGGTAGAAACAAATTGATTTTAACTAATTTATACTAAATTCATGTTACTTCTCGTCATGTAATTTCGACAACGTAAGTGCTTTATCTTGCGATAATTAACTAACTTTCTAGACTCTCCCTTTCAAAATGTCGGAATAATGGACTTGAAATTCAAACTTTCGTCAATTTGTCTTTTTCAGTTACTAATTACGTCAAATTTTTGTATTTAACATATACAAAAATAAAATCTTTTCTATAGACAATAATGATACTTTTAAAATATGATGTCACAGAAATGAATTGGACAGATTGCATAAATTAGAAATGCTCGAAATAATTATAATGAACATACAAAGAGACTGAAAGTATTATTGAGGTGTGTATGGAACAAACATATGACATCATTTTAGAAACATCCTGTAGAACGTTCGCAATGAAGTATAGGTAATTAAGCTAATGATAATGAATATTCAGACATCGAAGCATATATTCACGGAGAGAGTAAGAATAATGAGAATGGTATTACTTTCTGAAACAATACAGAACACGTTTCCTATTCCTCATTCACGCTGTCTAAACAAATGAAACAAAGAAAGGTTTATTAGAAGAAGAAAGTTACTTCCAAGTCTACTATACCCTGATCCGATTAGTTTTACAGTCTTACAATCATTTATTTTTATTATATATTACTATATTAAAATATTTCTATTTATCTGATCAATATTTTTATGAATAACACTGAAATTTTAATACAAATAATAATCATCTATTTAAATGTATATTAACGAATGACACAAATTTACAAATATTTTTAATTAAAAATACTGATAGTCTTTGTATTAATCGATATGATAGAAAATTTGATGTAACATTGATACTAACATTTTTTAATTATAAATACAAATTTAATTGAAATACTCTGATTAATAGTATTCAAAATATTGATTCGATAAATATAATCCTATTAAAAATTTTATTATTTTTACTATTGAAATATATTACATTATTCTTTTATTCTTTTTACGTGTGTTCATCTTGAAATTAAAATTAAAAAAAAAAAAAGGGGATCATCGTTTTTGGTGAAATAATTGATAAAAAAATGAAGAAGAGGAGAAAAATGTAGGCGGTGAAAGAAGAAGAGGTCGTCCCGAGGACGAAACGCATAACTTGGGGCAATGAACGATCGGAAGTCGAGCGTAATTTCTGACTCATCGACCGACAAAGATTTCAAAAGGTAGGCCAAACCCGGACGAGAGAAACGGTGATCCCCCTCTTCGTTTTTTGGACCACGCCTAGCATTGTCTTTTGCTCGGTCAAGAAAAAGAAAGAGGAAGAGAAAAATAAAAAAAAAATAAAGAGTTCCCTTTTTGCCCTTCTAAAGGTTCCTATGCACGTAGATCTAAATATTTCAATTATAGCACTTACATTTATATGTTTCATTATTAATATTCAAATTATCAATGATTGCTAACAAATAATTTGTTTTCTTTTGTATGACAGATTTCTATTAAATGCATGCCAAAATTATTATAATATAAATAAAACAATACATAAATTCATTGCGTTATTAAATCTGAGATAGATATTATCATTGATTAAATAATTTACTAACAAACGTATAAACTATCTTTGGTACATCTTTAGAAAAATTTAAAGTTATATTTCTAACAGAAAAACAATTTTAATTTATTATTAATTATATTTAGTGTTTATATGTGTCTGCCTTCAACAATGCATTTATATAAATATTTTATTCTACGTGTAGAAAAAAGACAATCCTATAATTTAATAAAAGATACACAATGAAATCTATTGATTGTAAGTATGAAAAATATTTACCCAAAACTTTTCAAAGAAAATGCAAAGATGCACTATTTACTGCATTACATTCTCCGACATTTTATAAACATTTTTTTATCGATTTATAATTCGAATAAATATTCTACACGTAGGAAAAAGAGTGTACTTTAATTTAATATAAAATTCATTAACATTCAACCGCTATAAGTATGAAAATTATTGTCGCAAACTATTCAAAAAAAAAGACAATTCTTACTGGTCCTGCATGTGGTATGTCCGATAGGAAAACTATTTAAACAAGAAACGACATAACTATTTTCTGACATTTTTTGTGAACCTTTGAATATCGATTTATTACACGATAAAGTATTCTGTACGTAGGAAAAAGAGTTTAATTTTTTTTAATATTAAGGTCACTTATATCCTCCTATTCTAAGTATAGGAAATCTTAACGCAAAATTTTCAAATAAATTACAAATATATGCACTGTTCCGCAGTGCATTTTCTAAAATTTTATGCCTAATAGATTGTTGATTACGGTGTATTTTAAAATATAATATTATTCATACATTTTAACTACTATCAGAACACAAACTAGAAGAAAGTGGAATAGAATCTTGCCAATATCGATGACCCTAAAACAAAAATTAATTTTATATTACTACGTAGAACTTATATGTAATTTTTATTAATTTATTTTTATATCCTAAATGATTACATTACAAACCTTGGAATACTATTGTAGAAATTGTTGTAAATATCCATTGATAAAGTGGTACTTTATAATATTAAACCTTACAGCTTGAAAAAAACAATACTTTCTAAAACAAAAAACTAGATGAAAAGGGCATGTGTGGAAAAATGAAATTCGGTATACAATCCGTGACCAAAACTTTTCAATTAAATTATTTAATAAATAATGAAATTGAAAAAATAAAGAATTTAAATGACCAATAAGTGGACATTACAAAATATCGAATTCTCGATGCATTAGAAAATGTGTTTCTATAAATAAACACAAGTGAATATGAAAAAATGCATGTCTCTGATGCATGCTTCTTTCAATATATATGAATAGAAAATTGTTTCTATTTCATACAACATTATTAATCGATTAATACCATTACAAATACACATAGGAAATTATTCAAGACACATTATGAAAAACTTAAATAATTATGAATATATCATAATATTTAAAAAATAATAAACATCGCTTTTAAAAGGAAAAAATAAACAATATTACACCTTGCGTCGTATTACAAAATGCATACGCAATTATGTATATCRCCATAACAATAACCATAACGAGATCAAATCTATGTTTGATCGATAGAGTACATAAATCTATTACTTAATTATATTTATATTAACGCGAAGTATGCAGTTACATCGACGAGTGTCTGATGTACATATTACACCATATAAATATATACAAGACACTTTTTTATTTTTAGTAAATTATAAAACAACAAAAAATAGTTACACAATTTCACAATTTTCGAAGCACATATTTTAAATAAATATGAATTGAAGTGTATCAATGCAATAT
>NW_014570027.1:0-7689 GCF_001313835.1 Polistes canadensis
AAGGGTTGCGTCAGGGTTGGAACGTCAGAGTTGCTTTAGGGATGCGTCAAAGTAGGAACGTCAGGGTCGCTTTAGGGATGCGTCAGGGTTTGAACGTCAGAGTTGCTTAAGAGAGGCGTCGGGGTGGTAACGTCAGTGTTGCTTTGGGGATACGTCAGGGTTGCTTTTAAGATGCGTCAGGGTTGACACTTTGGGGTAGCTTTAGAGGTGCGTCAGGGTTGGAACGTCGTGGTTGCACTGGGGATTGGTCAGGGTAGGAACGTCAAGGTTGCTTTAGGGCATTTTCATTGTTAGAAAATCGGTGTTGCTTTAGGGTTGGAGCATCAGGGTTGCTTTAGGGTTAAAAAGTCAGTGTTGATTTAAGGATGCGTCAGGGTTGGAACGTAGGGATTGCTTTTGGGATGCGTCAGGGTTGGAACGTCAGGGTTGCTTCAGAGATGCGTCATGGTTGGAACGTCAGAGTTGGTTTTGGGATGCGTCAGGGTTAGCACGTCGGAGTTTCTTTTAGTATGCGTCAGGGTTGTAACGTCGGGGTTGCTTTAGAGATGCGACAGGGTTGGAACGTCAAGGTTGCATTGGGGGATGCGTCAGGGTGGGAACGACGGGGTTGCTTTTGGGATGCGTCAGGGTTAGAACGTCGGAGTTGCTTTTAGGATGCGTAAGGGTTGGAACGTCAAGGTTGCTTTAGGGATGCGTCAGCGTTAGAACGTTTGTGTTGCTTTTAAAGTTCGTCAGGTTTTGAAAATTATGGATGCTTTGGGCATGCGTCAGGTTTGGAACGTGAGTGTTTCTTTAGGGATGCGTCAGGGTTTAAACGTCGGAGTTGCTTTGGATATGCGTCAGGGTAAGTACGTAGGTGTTGCTTTTAAAGTGCGTCAGAATTTGAACGTCGGGGTGGCTTTAGGGACGCGTTTGGGTTGGAACGTCGGGATTGCTTTTAGGATGCGTTAGGGTGGGAACGTCAGGGTTGCTCTAATGATGCTTCAGTGTTAGAACGTCATGGTTGCTTTGGGGATGCGTCAGGGTAGAAACGTCAAGGTTTCTTTATGGTTGTAACGTCGGGGCTGCTTTACAAATGCGTCAGGGTTATAACATCAGGGTTGCTTTAGAGATGCGTCAGTGTTAGAACGTCTGGGATGCTTTAGGGTTGCGTCATAGCGGGAACGTCGGAGTCGCTTTGAGGATGCGTCAGGACTGGAACGTGGGGGTCACTTTAGGGATGCGTCAGGGTTGGAACGTCGGAAAATCTTTGATGATGCGTCAGGATTTGAACATCGGAGTTGCTTTGGGGATGCGTCAGGGTTGAAACGTAGGGGTTGCTTTATAGATGCGACAGGGTTAGAACGTCAAGGTTGCATTAGGGGATGCGTCAGGGTTGGAACGTCGGGATTGCTTTTGGGATGCGTCAGGGTTAGAACGTCGGAGTTGCTTTTAGGATGCGTGAGGGTTGGAACGTCAATGTTGCTTTACGGATGCGTCAGGGTTGGAACGTCAGGGTTGCTATAAAGATGCGGCAGGGTTTGAGCGTCACAGTTGCTTTAGGGATGCGTCAGGGTTAGAACGTTTGTGTTGCTTTTGTAGTGCGTCAGGTTTCGAAAATTATGGATGCTTTGGGGATGCGTCAGGTTTGGAACGTAAGTGTTTCTTTGAGAATGCGTCAGGGTTTAAACGTCGGAGTTGCTTTAGGTATGCGTCAGGGTAAGTACGTAGGTGCTGCTTTTAAAGTGCGTTAGTATTGGAACGTCGAGGTGGCTTTAGGGACGCGTCAGGTTGAGAACGTCATGATTGCTTTTAGGATGCTTGAGAGTTGGAACGTTAGGGTTGCTTTAATGACTCTTCAGTGTTAGAACGTCGGGGTTGCTTTAGGGATGCGTCAGGGTAGAAACGTCAAGGTTTTTTTATGGTTGGAACGTCGGGGTTGCTTTAGAAAAACGTCAGGGTTAAAACATCAGGGTTGCTTTAGGAATGCGTCAGGGTTAGAACGTCAGGGTTGATTTAGGGATGCGTCAGGGTTGGAACGTCAGTGTTGCTTTGGTGATGCGTCTGGGTTGAAACGTCGGGGTGGCTTTAGGGATGCGTCATGGTTAGAACGTCAGGATTGCTTCAGGGATGCGTGAGGGTTTGAACATCAGGGTTGATTTAGGGTTGGAACGTCAATGTTGCTTTGGGGATGCTTCAGTGATGGAAAATCGGGGTTGCTTTAGAGTTGGAACGTCATGGTTGCATTGATGATGCGTCAGGTTAGCAACGTCGGATATGCTTTGGGGATACGTCAGGGGTTAGAACGTCGTTGTTGCTTTGGTGATGCGTCAGGGTTGAAACGTCGGGGCTGCTTTAGGAATGCGTCAGGGTTGGAACGTCGGGGTTGCATTGGAGATGCGTCAGGGTTTGAACGTCGGGGTTTCTTTAGGGATCAGTCAGAGTTGGAACGTCAGGGTGGCTTTAAGGATGCATCAGGGTTAGAACGTCAGGATTGCTTTAGGGATGCGTGAGGGTTGGACCATCAGGGTTGATTTAGGGTTGGAAAGTCAATGTTGCTTTAAGGATGCTTCAGTGTTGGAACATCGGGGTTGCTTTAGAGTTTGAACGTCAGGGTTGCTTTGATGATGCGTCAGGTTTGCAACGTCGGATATGCTTTGGGGATACGTCAGAGGTTAGAACTTTGCTGTTGCTTTGGTGATGCGTCAGGGTTGAAACGTCGGGGCTTCTTTAGGAATGCGTCAGGGTTGGAACGTCGGGGTTGCATTGAAGATGCGTCAGGGTTTGAACGTCGGAGTTTCTTTAGGGATGCGTCTGGGTTGAAACGTTGAAGTTACTTTAGGAATGCGTCAGGGTTGAAACGTGGGGGTTGCTTTGGAGATGCGTCAGGGTTTGAACGTCAGGGTTGCTTAAGGGATGCGTCGGGTTTGGAACGTCAGGGTGGCTTCGAGGATACATCAGGGTTGCTTTAAAGATACGTCAGGGTTGAAACGGCGGGGTAGCTTTAAGGATGTGTCATGGTTGGAACATCATTGTTACTTTTGGGATGCGTTAGGGTGGGAACGTCGGGGTTGCTTTAGAAATGCGTCAGGGTTAAAACGTCAGTTTTGCTTTAGGGATGCATCAGGTTCGGAACGTCAGTGTTGCTATTGGGATGCGTCAGGTTTTAAAAGTCGGGGTTGCTTTATGGATGCGTCATGGTGGGAACTTCAGGGATGCATTGGTGATGCGTAAGGGTTGGAACGTCTGAGTTTCTTTGGGATTGCGTCAGTGTTGAAACGTCGGAATTTCTTTAGGAATGCGTCATTTTTTGAACGTCAAGGTTGCTTTGGGGATGCGTCAGGGTTGAAACGGCACGGCTGCTTTAGGGATGCGTCAAGGTTGGAACGTTAGTATTGTATTAAGGTTGCAACGTTAGAATTGCTTTAGGGTTGCGTCAGGGTTGGAACGTCAGAGTTGCTTTATTGATGCCTCAGGGTAGGAACGTCCGGGTTGCTTTAGGGATTCGTCAGTATTTGAACGTCAGGGTTACTTAAATGATGCGTTGGAGTTGGAACGTCAGGATTGCTTTGGGGATACGTCAAGGTTGCTTTAAAGATGCGTCAGTGTTGAAACGTCGAAGTTGCTTTAGGGATGTGTCAGGGTTGGAACGTCGGGGTTGCTTTAAGCGTGCGTCAGGGTAGGAACAAAAGGGTTTCTTTAGGGTTAAAACGTCGGGGTTGCTTTAGAAATGCGTCAGGGTTTAAACGTCAGGGTTGATTTTGGGATGCGTAAAGGTTGGAACGTCGGGGTCGCTTTGGGGATGCGTTAGGGTTAGAACGTCAAGATTGCTTTCGGAATTGGTCAGGGTTGGTACGTCAGGGTTTCTTTGGGTTAGAGAGTCAAGGTTGCTTTAAGGATGTGTCAAAGTTGGAACATCAGGGTTTTTTTTAGGATGCGTCTTGGTTGGAACGTCGGGGTTGCTTTAGGAATGCGTTAGGGTTAGAACGTCGGGATTGCTTTCGGGATTGGTCATGGTTGGAACGTCGGGGTTGCTTTGAGCAGGCGTCAGGGTAGGAACGTCAGGGTTTCTTTAGGGTGGGAACGTCGGGGTGTCTTTTGAAATGCGTCAGGGTTAAAACGTCAGTGATGCTTTAGCGATTCGTCAGGGTCGGAACGTCAGTGTTGCTTTTAGGTTGCGTCAAGTTTGAAACGTCGGGGTTGCTTTAGAGATGTGTTAGGGTTGGAACGTCAGGGTTCATTGGGGATGCGTCAGGGTTGGAACGGCACAGCTGCTTTAGGGATGCGTACGGGTTGGAACGTTAGGTTTGTATTAGGGTGGCAACGTCAGGGTTGCTTTAGGGTTGCGTCAGGCTTGGAACGTCAGAGTTGCTTTAGGTATGCGTCAGGTTAGGAAAGTCGGGGTTGCTTTGGGGATTCGTCAGTGTTTGAACGTCAGTGTTGCATAAAGGATGCGAGGGGGTTGGAACGTCAGGATTGCATTGGGGATACGTCAGGGTTGCTTTAAGGATACGTCAGGGTTGAAACGTCGGGGTTTCTTTAGGGATGTGTCACGGTTATAACGTCGGGGTTTCTTTTAGGATGCGGGAGGGTTCGAACGTCAGGGTTCTTTAATGATGCCTTAGTGTTAGAACGTCGGGGTAGCTTTGGGCAGGCGTCAGGGTGGGAACGTCAGGGTTTCTTTAAGGTGGGAACGTCGGGGTTGCTTTAGAAATGCGTCAGGGTTAAAACGTCAGTGTTGCTTTAGGGATGCGTCAGGGTCGGAACGTCTGTGTTGCTTTTGGGATGCGTCAGGGTTGAAACGTCGGGGTTGCTTTAGGGATGCGTCAGGGCTGGAACGACGGAGTCGCTTTAGAGATGCGTCAGGGTAGGAACGTCGGGGGTGTTTTGCGGATTCGTCAGGGTTGGAACGTCTGGATTGCTTTAGGGTTTAATCGTCAGTAGTTCTTTATGGATGCGTCAGGGTTGGAACGTCGCGGTTGCTTTAAAGATACGTCAGTGTTGGGACGTCGAGATTGCTTTAGGGATGCGTCAGGTTTAGAACATAATAATTGCTTTGGGGATACGTCAGTGTTAGAACGTCGGGGTGGCTTTGGGAAGCGTTAGGGTGGGAACGTCAGGGTGGCTTTATGGATGCGTCTGGGTTGACACGTCAGGGCTGCTTTAGAAATGCGTCAGCGTTTGTACGTCAGGGTTGCTTTAGGAAGAATCTGGGTTGGACAACGGGATTGCTTTGGGGTTTCGTCAGGGTTGGAAAGTCGAGGTTGCTTTATGGATGCGTTAGGGTTAGAACGTCGGGATTGCTTTCGGGATGCGTCAGGGTTAGAACGTAAGGGTTGCTTTAGGTTTAGAGCGTCGGGGTTTCTTTAAGGATGTGTTAAGGTTAGATCATCACGGTTTATATTACGATGCGTCAGGGTTGGAACGTTGGGGTTGCTTTAAGGATGTGTCAGGGTTGGAATATCATGGTTTCTTTGGGAATGCGTCAGGGTTATAACGTCGGGGTGGCTTTTAAGATGCGTCAGTGTTGGAACGTCAGGGTTGCTTCAGAGATGCATCAGGGGGGAAACGTTATGGTTGCTTTAGGGATGCGTCAGGGTTGGAACGTTAGGGTTGCTTTTAGGATGCGTGAAGTTTGGAACGTCTGGGTTGCTTTAATGATGCCTTACTGTTAGAACGTCGGGGTTGCTTTGGGCAGGCGTCAGGGTAGGAACGTCAGGGTTTCTTTAGGGAGGGAACGTCAAGGTTGCTTTAGAAATGCGTCAGGGTTAAAACGTCAGGGTTGCTTTTGGAATGCGTTAGGGTCGGAACGTCTGTGTTGCTTTTAGGTTGCGTCAGGGTTGAAACGTCAGGGTTGCTTTAGGGATAAGTCAGGGTAGGGTGGCATTGAAGATGCGGCAGGGTTTGAACTTCGGGGTTTCTTTGGAATTGCGTCAGAGTTGGAACGTCGGAATTCCTTTAGGGATGCGTCAGTGTTGGAACGTAAAGGTTGCTTTGGGGATGCGTCAGGGTTGAAACGGCACGGCTGCTTTAGGGATGCGTCAGGGTTGGAACGTTAGCGTTGTAATATGGTTGCAACGTCAGGGTTGCTTTAGGGTTGCGTCAGGGTCCCTCTTTGTGTAGTGGGTAGTAGAATACTCCCACAGTATTCCCTGCTTGTCGTAAGAGGCGACTAAAAGGGAGGGTATGAATGGTGTGTGTATGTTCTGTGTGGCTATTTCTCTCTTTGATTCTTTCTATCCCCTCTTTTTCTATTCTTTCCTATCTCTTACTTCCTTTCTTTCCTCTCCTTTCCTCTGGGCTTGTGCCTACGCATAAAAAATAAATATGGCTGGTACAAACTCAGAAATTAAACCGTGTGGGAGGGAAACCGACACGACGGCGGTGCTTGATGGTGTTAGGACAGGCCATCCTTAGTCGACATCATGCTACTGTCAGGAGTCTGTGGTAGGCAACCCGGCCCAGACTCTGATTAATGCGTCGGGAAGTTGTTCACGGGTAGGCAACCTGGCCCGTGGATTGACTGCTGCTACAAGAAGTCGAGGACGCTCCTTGGAGGAGGGGCCGAAAGGCACAATAAGATGCATGGAATAGCTGGAAACTGATTCCATACCAGTCAGGTCACATAAGAGGGCTAGGCCAATATTGTATACATCATCATCAGAGGAGGAGGTGATTGATCTGACGAGAATGGATGGAGTCATACAGGAGGGACCATCGATCTCTAGTATGGAAACTGGGAGACTGATCGAGATTTTAATGGACAATATTGCTGAGGCCGAGAATAAAAGGAAGACATGCGGCAATATCAAGGGTGAGATCTCTGGGAAGATAAAGAACTGTTATTTAGAAATAATGAAGATGGCCAGGGAATTTAATGCTCGCAACAGAGTAAATTGTGGCTCTGATATACATGAGTCCATGGAGCAGTTAAGGGCGGAGGCAAAAGCCACTAATAATCGGCTGAAACAGTGGGAAGAAGAATGTWCGCGCCTTAGGCGGGAGTTGAGGCGTAAGGAGGTACTCCTTAAAAAGGCATCGAAAGGGGAAGTTAAAACCATTAATGTCCTAACTAGGGCAACAACTGTTACAGCAAATCAAACTCCGTCTTCAGTAAATGAGAGACTAGTCGCTGCCAGGAAGGAGGATGATTCTGATGGCAGGACGATGGGGAGGGTATTAACTGAGCTCTCAAAATCAGTGCTCAGATTACAAAACGAGCTTAATGAAATAAAGATGGGACAGAGTTCTTATGCACAGGTTGCAGCCCGATCGCGGGTTGCTCCCTCACCGTTGATACTGACGCCTCTGACTACTGTCCCGGACAGGGATGGGTTTATAGAGGTAAAGAGAAGGAATAGGATAGATGTGCCGGCTGGGAGGACTTTGCTTTCTCGGATGGATGTTGGGAGGGTTGGCTCTCCTGTTTGTCCTGGTGTGGGGGGTCGTCTTGTTGTGGGTATACAAAAAAGGAAGAAGAAGAAGAAGATAAAGAATAAGAAGAGGAATAGGGAGACTGCAGCGGTATCTCTTACGTGTGCGGAAGGGGCTTCTTATTTGGAAGCCCTAAAGAAATTGGAAACAGGAGTAAAAATAGAAGAAATAGGGGCAAAGGGGCTTTCGTATAGGCGTGGCCTGACGGGGTCCTTTATCTGGCAGGTCCGGGGAAAGGATGCCAATATTAGGGCTGACAGACTTGCACAGGCAATG
>NW_014570027.1:7874-9140 GCF_001313835.1 Polistes canadensis
AGGTCACAGTCGTGGCCCCATCGGCACTGTGCCAGGCTGCCATTGATAGAGGCAGTATTATTGTAGGATGGAGCAGGGTCCGGGTATTTCCGGTTCGACCTAGGCCTCTAAGGTGCCACAGATGTCTGGCGAGAGGTCACGTGGCTGCGTCTTCTCCTGCCCCGGGTGCCAGGATAAGCGTGTGCTTCAAGTGAGGGGAGCCGGAGCACGTGGCAAAAGACTTCGGGGACAAAGAAAATGCCGGATCTGTGTGGAGGCGGGGCGTTTCCGAATTTCGCACAGGGCTGGGTCTTGGGAGTGTCCGCTGGTACCTCCTATCAAGGGGAGAGACATAATTTTTGGGGGAGTCGCAGGCCGACGGGACATGTCAGCGTGCGTGAATAACGTTCCGGGAAATGCGGGCGAGAAAAGTGTTGTACATAGTGCGGGTTCGAGTGTTGGCAACGACATGGAGGTTGAGCAGGTGAATTCTGCCTCTTCATGTAAATAACTAATTACGAAATTACAATGGCCACGGTTATTCAGGTCAATTTAAACCATGCGCGTCRCGCCCAGGACTTGTTGGGCCAGCGGATGAGGGAGATTGGGGCGGATATTGCAATAGTCTCGGAGCCGTGGTAGGTCCCTCCCGGGGATGAGAAATGGTTCTCATCCCTGGGGGGGTCCCCCTTTCCGCGATTATTGCGGGCAAAGGCGAAAGAACCTGTAGCATGGTGCGTCGGGGTTTATTTTTTGTAGCCGTCAAATGGGGGGACTCGCTGGTAGTTTCAGTCTACTTTCCTCCCAGCGAGAATTTAAATATTTTTGGTAGACTCCTTGATGAACTCGAAGAGCTCTTAGGCAAATTTCCCGCTCTTCTAGCACTAATTGCCGGGGGCTTTAATGCCCGGTTTCCCAGATGGGATCCGAAAGGCAGAAGTAATATAAGGGGTGAGTTGCTCTGTATGTGGGCCAATACGTTGAACCTAAGCCTGGGTAACCAGGTTGGCCACCCCACGTGCGTTCGACCGCAAGGGTTGATCGTTGTAGACCTTACGTGGGTATCTCCGGCAGCTAGTGTCCGCTTATCTAATTGGAGGGTGGATGAGGCTGAGTCCCTTTCGGACCATTTATATATCATTTTTAAGTATAGGCATGAGGCTACAGGCTTCCGAAGTCTTCGCCCCAGGGACAGAGTTTTTCCTAAGTGGGATACGAGGACTGTGGATGAGGATAGGCTCGCCGCAGCCCTCGTCTCCGGAGAGTGGACACGGGACAATAGTGATA
>NW_014570027.1:9445-10750 GCF_001313835.1 Polistes canadensis
AATGATATGGACAGAATTGAAACGTGTCTAGAGGACAGGAGAGAGAAGAGGAGGAATTTCGTTCGGGCTATTAAGAGGGCCAAGGCCTTGGCCTGGAAAGAGTTCTTGGCCACAATAGATGATGATCYATGGGGGAGACCCTACAGACTTGTTATRRGGAAATTGAGGGCTCGAGGTGTTCCCCCCCTGACTGAGGTATTGGATCCTCCTCTTCTGATGAGGATCGTTGAAACGTTGTTTCCGGGAGGCGGGCGATCAGTTGCCCCAAACGTCAACGTGGTGGACCCGGAGGAAATAGTTGTCACGATTGAAGAGGTGCGTAGGGCAGCAAAACGGATTGGTCTTGGGAGGGCAACGGGTCCTGATGGGATTCCTGGCCTGGTGGTGAAGAAGGCGTCTATACACTGTGGTAAAGGTCTGGCCAAATGCTTCATTATGCTATTGAGGAGGGGAGTCTTCCCACGGGCATGGAAAAGGGCCAAGCTCGTGTTGTTGAAAAAGAAGAAAGACTGTGATGGTAATTTGCCCAACTCTTACAGGCCGATATGCCGGCTGGATGAGGTGAAGAAGCTTTTTGAAAGAGTTGTTGTATCCAGGGTGAGCGAATTTTTAAAAACTGAAAATGTTCTTWCRCYGTGTCAGCATGGWTTCAGGGTGGGTCATTCTACCCTTGGAGCCATTGAAGAAGTGACAAGATATATACAGGAGTGCGCGAGTGGTGGACGAGTGGGCGTTTTTATTTCGTTAGATATAAGTAACGCGTTCAACTCGCTCCCCTGGGATATAGTGATAGCATCGATGGAGGGAAGTGGCTTCCCCACCTATTTGATTAACATTGTTAAAGACTATTTTCGCGACCGGCTCTTGTCCTTCATTGGATAGCAGGGCACGGTCAATAATGTAAGTGTGATGTGCTGGGTCCCACAGGTTTCTGTCCTCGGCCACACACTTTGGAACATTGCGTACGATCGGGTCCTCCGAGTCCCGCTGCCGGAAGGGTCTCGTGTGGTCTGCTATGCAGATGACACGGCCCTCCTTTCAGCGGGGCGGGACCTGTCTTGCGCCCTGTTAGCGGCTGAACGGGACCTAGAGGTCATAGTGAATGAGATTAAGGGATTGGGCCTGAAAGTGGCGCTACAGAAAACGGAGGCAATGGCCTTCCCTGCCTCTGCCTTACGCAGACGCAGGATTGCTCCCCCCCCTGTGATAAGATACAGGGGGATTTGTATTGCAGTGAAGCCCAGTGTAAAAAACCTGGGCATAGTGTTAGATTCAGGTATGTCATTTAGGCCCCACTTCCAGGCC
>NW_014570027.1:12260-22604 GCF_001313835.1 Polistes canadensis
AATGGTGTGTGTATGTTCTGTGTGGCTATTTCTCTCTTTGATTCCTTCTATCCCCTCTTTTTCTACTCTTTTTTATCTCTTACTTCCTTCCTTTCCTCTCCTTTCCTCTGGGCTTGTGTCTACACATATAAAATAAATATGGCTGGTACAAACTCAGGGACTAAACCGTGTAGGAGGGAAACCTACACAACGGCGGTGCTTGGTGTTAGTAGGACAGGCCACCCGCCGTCGTCAGCATACGACTTTCATGAGTCTAGGGTAGGCGACCCGGCCCAGGCTCTGGATAATGCCTCGGGAAGTTGTTCGCAGGTAGGTGACCTGGCTTGCGAACTGACCAAGGCTCCAGGAAGAGATGCACGAAGGGAGGGATGCCAGAGGGAGGCTAGGGCTCTGGAGGAGTTGCGGCTGTCGGATTCGTACTCGCCGATCAAGACCAGGGGGAGCAAGAGGATGAGGCGCATCATCACGTCGTCGGAGGAGGACGACTGTCTCATCGTCGAACCTGACGCTCTAGGGGGGAATGATGGAAGCCAGCCGATACTAACGCTGGAGGCAGGAAGGCTCCCGGACATCCTTAGGTTAAACCTAAGGAGGATGGAGATGGAGAGAGCGCGATGCTCTAATATAAAAGAGAGGTGTCGGGCAAGATGAAGCGCCTCATCAAGGATGCGCTCATCATTGCCGATGAAATTGAGGAGCGATTGGACAGGCAGTCTGGCTCCCTGCTCTCAAGAGCTGAAGCGGTAATTCAGCTGAGAATGGAGGCTAAAATGAAGGATGAGAACATCCGTCAAAAGGAGGATTAGATCGCTAGGCTCAAGAAGGAGCTCAGGAAGCGCGAGGCTGAAAAACAAGGCCAGGGGGTAAAAGCGGTTGCTGTCCCAAGCTAAGGGAAACAGGTAGTTCCCACAGCAAACAGGGCCACCCCAGCCTTGGAGAAGAGGCTGGAGGATGCAAGGGAGGGGAATGTGATGGCCATGTAGAGAGAAGTCAACAAAAGCATTGAGGCGCTACAGCGTAACCAAGTGGAGCTGTGGAACGCCTTTACTGGCACCAATAGATCATCCCAGAGTGGGACGGGCTTGACCGGGGGGACTTGGGTGGAAGGAAGGAAGAGTGCTCCTACCCCAGGGACTTCAGGGGCTCCCGCCCCAGGAGTGCCTAACGCAGGTGTTGTTGCCCCCTCACAGGATGGGTTCATCGAGGTGATGGGGAGGAAGAAGCGCCGCCAGCTGACGGAGAGGACCGTTGCTACGAGGGAACCTTCAAGAAAGGTAGAAGAGAGCAACAGGAGAAGTGCCACAGGAAGTGGCACTAAGGATAAGAAGAAGAAGAAGAAGAAGAAGAAGAAAAACCGCAAAGGCGGAACTAGAGAGACTGCAGCGGTCTCACTGGTATGCAAAGAGCCAATGTCGTACCGGGATGCTCTTGCTAAGGCCAGGGAGAACATTAGCCTCAAGGAGATTGGGGTAGAGAGTATGACGATGAGGAGGGGTCTGACGGGGGCCTTCATCTTTTGTGTCAGGGGGAAGGAGGCTGCTGTGAAGGCAGACCGGGTAGCCGAGGCTCTGAAAAGGACGGTACCGGAGGCCAGGATCGCTCGGTCACAGAGAATGAGATCCTTCAGGCTGATGGGCATCGACCCAAGCCTAAATTTGACTGTTGTGAGGAACGCACTCCTCACAATAAAGGGGATCTCTGACCCCAATAGAATCTGGGTTAGTGAAATAAGGATGGGTAGGGGACGTCTCTAGGAGACGGTTGTCTCTGCTCCGGTGGAAATGGCACAGGCTGTCATCAAGAAAGAGAAGATAGACTTCGGACTACACCGGGCAAGAGTTGTCGAGCTCCGGCAAAGACCATTGCGTTGCCACCGGTGCCTGGCTAGGGGTCACGTTGCTGCGAGCTGCCCGAGCCCGACCTCTAGRGCAAGCCTCTGCCATCAGTGTGGCAAACCGGGCCACAACGCGAAGGACTGCAAAAACAAGGTGGAGTGTCGGGTGTGCAGGGACGCCGGGCGCAGGAACAAGAACCATCGTGCGGGGACCTGGGAGTGTCCGGTTGTCCCTCCGCGAAGGAAAAATAACGAAACGTGCGCGTCCGCGAGTGCTAGTGAGGCTCGAGTGCCTGGTTTTTCGGTTGTGGAGATGAACAGGGGGGAGGATATGGGGATGGACGTTGACCTGTCCACCCCCACAAGAGACGCAAGTGGAGCAGGAGCGCAGGACAAGGACTGCGATACGAATAGGTGTGCGAAGCCTGCAGCAGGAGCGGGGATCAGTTGTGTGACCATTAACAATGTCCCCCAGTGAACAATGTGTGCAGGTGAACCTGAACCATGCACGGGGTGCGAAAAATCTACTGATCCAGCGTATGCGCGAGTGTGGGGCGGGGATCGCGGTTATCGCAGAGCCGTGGTGTGTGCCTCCCGGGGATGAGAAATGGTTCTCGTCCCTGGGGGGGGCTCCGCTATCTGCGGTACTGGTAGGTGAAAGCGGAAGACTCTGCAGTCTGGTGCTCAGGGGTAACTTCTTTGTGGCCGTTAAGTAGGGGGACTCGCTAGTGATTTCTGTCTACTTCCCCCCCAGCGAGGTTATTGGTGAATTTTGTAGACTCTTAGACGAGCTCAAAGAGCTCTTAGGAAGATTCCCTTCCTCTCCGGTGCTGGTKGCTGGCGACTTTAATGCCCGGGCCTGTAGATGGGACCCGGAGGGTAGGTGTAACCTAAGGGGAGAGTTGCTCTCTACCTGGGCCAATCGGTTAAACTTGCACCTCTTCAACCGGATTAGTCGTCCCACGTGCGTTCGGCCGCAAGGGTCAAGCGTTATTGACTTCACGTAGGGCTCGCCAGCTGCTAGTATCCGCCTATCGGAATGGAGGGTAGATGAGGCAGAGTCCCTTTCGGACCATGCGTATGTCGTTTATGAGTATTGCCACGAGACTGCAGGGGTCCGAGGCTTGAGCCGACCTGACAAGTCTTTCCCTCGGTGGAATGCGCGGGCTGCGGACTAGGACGTGCTCGCTGCTGCCCTCATATCGTGCGACTGGACGCGTCCTGGTGGTGTGTGCAGTGCGCGAGGGTACGTCAAGTGTCTTCGCGGAATGTTGGTGCGCGTGTGCGACATGGCACTGCCRARAGCGGGGAACACTAAGAACAAGAGGAGGAAGGCGTGCTGGTGGTCGCAGGAACTGTCTGCTCTCAGGGCGGAAGCGACTGCGGCTAGGAGGCGCTTTCTGAAKGCCAGACGCAGCGGGGACCAAAGAAGAATAGAGCTGTGTCTGGAGGCCCGCAGGGAGACTTAAGAACTTTTGAAGAGGGCCATTAAGAAGGCTAAAGCCACTACCTGGAGAGACTTCATAGGGACACTGGAGGCAGACCCGTGGGGCAGACCATATCGCCTGGTCATGGGAAAGCCAAGGCCATACTCTGCACCCCTGACGGAGGTGCTCGAGCTGGACGTTTTGGGCCGGGTGTTGGGGGGACTTTTTCCCCAGGTGGAGCAGATCAATGCTCAGGACGTGCGCGGGGTGCAGGTGGATGGTGCAGCGGTAACGCCAGAAGAGGTGCTGGCTGCGGCGAAGCAGATAACCGGTGGGAAGGCTCCGGGACCGGATGGGGTCCCGGGCATAGTGATAAGAGCAGCGGCAGTACACTGCGGGGTCGGTCTCGCGGAGCTTTTCAMRGAGTGKCTTAGGACCAGCAACTTTCCAACAGCCTGGAAGAGGGCTAGGCTGGTCCTGATAAAAAAGAGGCAGGACGCCCAACCCGACCTGCCTGGCTCCTACAGACCGATCTGCCTGCTGGATRAGAYTRGAAAGCTTCKGGAAAGGATAATAGTGTCAAGGATTGGTGAGTGCCTGGAGTCAAGGGGTCTGCTTTCACAGGCGCAGCATGGCTTTCGCGTTGGACGCTCAACGGTAAGTGCCATTATGGTGGTGAAAAGTATTGTGCGGGAGTGCGTGGACAGTGAGCGCGTCGGGATCCTGACCTCGCTGGACATCAGCAATGCGTTYAATTCGCTACCGTGGGAGACCATCTTCAGGGCTCTGGATATAATGGGCCTTCCCACGTATATCGCGAACATTGTTAGGAGCTATCTATCGGACCGATCGTTAATGTTTGTCGGGAGGCGAGGACGATTGGTGGAAAGACGGGTGTCGTGCGGGGTCCCGCAGGGTTCGGTGCTGGGACCAACCCTGTGGAATATCGCCTATGACAGTGTCCTCCGGGTTCCGATGCCGGGGGGTTCCCGGGTCATCTGTTATGCAGACTATACGGCCCTCCTGTCACTGGGGCGGGACCTGTCAGAGGCGATCGCGAACGCGGAACGGGATCTCGATGTAATCGTGGGTGCGATCGAGGAGCTTAGTCTCGAGGTGGCGCCACATAAGACGGAGGCAATGGCCTTCCCTGCCTCTGCCCTCCGCAGACGCAGGAATGTTCCGGCCCCTGCCATTAGGGTTAGGGGGTCTCGGGTTTTCATAGGTCCCAGAGTTAAGTACCTGGGCGTGGTGTTAGACTCGGATCTTACGTTCAGGCCCCACTTTGCGGCCTTGATTCCTAAGGCGGAGGGGATCCTCCGGTGTCTTGGAAGGCTCTTTTCGAACCTTTACGGACCGGGGGAGAAGAAGGGGCGCCTCTACGGCAGCGTGATCCAATCAGTGCTTCTTTATGGGGCGCCGGCGTGGTGGCGCGCTGCCGCGGAGGACATGCGTGTCAAGCGGGCCATTCGATCGTTCCCGAGGAGGGTGGCGATCAGGGTGTGTTGCGCCTATAAAACGGTGTCGTTCCATGCGGTAATGATGGTTGTGGGGATCATTCAACTCGATCATCTTGCGCCCCGACTGGAGGAAGTGTATGCGACCCTTAGTGACGCGGAGGGACCTGTCCCTCCGAGCATTAAGGTGGCGCTGGGCGCTGAGGCCAGGAGGATAACGGTTGCTGCATGGAAGGAAAAGGAGATTAGCCTAATAGGGGTAACAGGGGTAACGGGGGCGCGGGTGAGGGCGGCTATTGCTGGCAGGTTGGATGAGTGGATTGAGAGGCCGTACTCTATGGGTACGACCTTTCACACCACTCAGCTGATGACTAGACATAGCTGCTTCCCTGCGTACCTTTTTAGAATAGGGAAAGCGGCGTCTCCGCAGTGCTTTTACTGCGGAGCAAATGTAGATGATGCGGATCACACCCTGGTTGACTGCCCTGCGTTGGTAAATGAGCGGGACGGTCTTGTCAGGGACATGGGGGTGGTGCGGGTCTCCCTTTCCGGCGTACTCAGGGCATCCCTGGATATGCCGGGGGGGTGGACTGCATTCCAGTCCTTCGCGGGATGCGTGATGCGCGAAAAGGAGAATGCGGAGAGAGAGAGAGAATGGATGAATGGGAGAAGGTTGCGTTCGGGGCCACAGAGGAGTCTCGCTCCTAGGCGGCCCCCTCGGGCAAGGCTTCGCGTAACTCGGGCGGCGAATAGCTGATGGCTGTGCGTCGCTTCCCGCTTATGGAGTGCCGTCATGGTATGAGAGTGGAGTGGGCCTCACCAGAACACCGTTCAATGTAAGGTCAGGCCAGGAGTGAGTGAGTAGCCTGCGTCTCCAGGGGGGTTCATGCTCAACTGTTGAGTGCGCCTAGTTGTGTGAGTTAGCGCCTCCGGGGAGGAAACTTTCCTATTGAGAGCGCCGGATGCAGGAGTAATTAGAGTGTGTTCGTGTGTGGGAGAAAGCGTGGCGAACTTCCGGCCGGGCTTGTTAGGGGAGAGGCACAAAGGCAATTTGAATTGTACTAATCGTGCGTTGCGCCTGCCTCCTCCCCTTGCGGATGAGTGTTGCACCAGGTGGGTTTTTAGTCGGTAAGAATCCGACACTCCCTTGGGTACCGGGCCCAAGGGGCCTATTGAAGGTTTTCCCCCTAACAAAAAAAAAAAAAAAAAAAAAAAAAAAGGGTTGCGTCAGGGCTGGAAAGTCGGAGTCGCTTTGGGGATGCGTCATAGTTGGAACGTCAGGGTTGATTTAGGGTTAAAACGTCAAGGTTGCTTTAGGGTTGCGTCGGGGTTGGAACGTCAGGGTTGCTTTAGGGATGCGTCAGGTTGGGAAATTCAGCGCTGCTTTATGGATGCGTTAGGGTGGGAAAGTCGGAGATGCTTTGGGGATGCGTCAGAGTTAGAACGTTGGTGTTGCTTTAGGGATGCGTCAGGGTTGGAACGTCGGGGTTGCTTTGGGCATGCGTCAGGGTAGGAACGTCAGGGTCGCTTTGGGGATGCGTCAGGGTGGGAACGTCAGGGTTTTTTTAGGGTTAGAACGTCACGGTTGCGTCAGGGTTTCGTCAGGGTTTCGTCAGGGTTGCGTAAGGGCTGGAAAGTCGGAGTCGCTTTGGGGATTCGTCAAAGTTGGAACGTCAGGGTTGATTTGAGGATTAAAACGTCAGGGTTGCCTTTAGTTTGCGTCAGGTTGGGAACGTCAGGGTTGCTTTAGGGATGCGTCAGGTTTGGAATGTCGGGGGCGTTTTGGGGATCCGTCAAGGTTTGAACTTCAGGGTTGCTTTAGGGATACTTCAGGGTTGGAACTTCAGGGTTGCTTTAGGAATACGTCAGGGCTGCTTTAAGGATGCGTCAGGGTTGAAACGTCAGGGTTGCTTGGGTATCCGTTAAGGTGGGAACGTCGGGGTTGCTTTAGGGTTGGAACGTCAAGGTTTTTTTAAAAATATGTCATGGTGGGAACGTCAGGGTTGCTTTTGGTATGCGTCAGAGTGGAAACGTCTAGGTCGCTTTGGGGACTCGTCAGAATTCGAACGTCGTGGTGGCTTTAGGGATGCGTCAGGGTTGGAACGTAGGGGTTGCTTTAAGGTTGGAACGTCGGGGTTGCTTTAAAATTGGAACGTCGGGGTTGCTTTAAGGATGTTTTATGGTTGGAACATCAGGGTTGCTTTTAAGATGCCTCAGGGTAGGAACTTCGCATTTGATTTAGAGATGCGTCAGGGCTTGAACGTCAAGGTTGCTTTGGGGAGGCGTTGGGGTTAGAACGTCAGGGTTGCCTTAGGGATGCGTCAGGGTTAGAACGTCGGGGTTGCTTTGTTGATTCGTCAGGGTTAAAACGTCGGGATTGCTTTAGGGATACGTCAGGTTTGGAACGTTATGAATGCTTTTGGGATGTGTCAGGGTTAGAAGGTCAGGGTTGCGTCAGGGTTTCGTCAGGGTTGCGTCAGGGTTGCGTCAGAGTTAAAACGTCGATGTTGTTTTAGGGATGCGTCAGGGTTGGAACGTCAGGGTTGCTTAAGTGTTGAAACGTCAGTGGTTCTTTATGAATGCGTCAGTGTGTGAACGTCGGTGTGGCTTTAAAGAGTCGTCAGTGTTGGAACGTCAGGGTTGCTTTCAGGATGCGTTAGGGTTAAAACGTCGTGTTTGCTTTAGGGATGCGTCAGTGTTGGAACGACAGGGTTGCTTTAAGGTTGGAACGTCGGAGTTGCTTTAAGGATGTTTTATAGTTAGAACATCAGGGCTGCTTTTGGGATGAGTCAGGGTAGGAACGTCGGGGTTTTCTTAGGGATGCGTCAGGGTTAGAACGTCGAGGCAGCTTTAAGGATTCGTCAGGGTTGGAACGTCGAGGTTGTTTATGGGATGCGTCAGGGTAGGAACGTCGAGGTTGCTTTGGGGATGCGTCACGGTTGGGACGTCGGKGTTGCTTTGGGGATGCGTCAGGGCTGGAACGTCGGGGTCGCTTTAGGGATGCGTCAGGGTTGGAACGTCAAGGTTGCTTTAGGGATGCGTCAGGGATAGCATGTCGGAGTTGCTTTAGGTATGCGTCAGGTTTAGAACGTCGGGGTTGCTTTAGAGATGCGTTAGGGTTAAAACGTCAGGGATGCTTTCGGGATGCGTCAGGGTTAGAACGTTGGGGTAGCTTTATGTATGCGTCAGGGTTTGAACATAGGAGTTGCTTTGGTAATGCATCAGGGTTAGAACGTCTGTTTTGCTTTTGGGATGCGTCAGGGTTTAAACGTCGAGGTTGCTTTAGGGATGCGTCAGGGTTCGAACGTCGGGATTGCATTGGGGATGCTTCAGGGTTTGAACGTCGGGGTTTGATTTAGGGACGCTTTAGTGTTGGAAAATCGGGGTTGCTTTAGAATTAGAACGTTAAGGTTGATTTGATGATGCTTCACGGTTGGAACGTCGGACATGCTTTTGGGATGCTTTAGGGTTAGAACGTCGCTGTTGCTTTTGGGACGCGTCAAAATTGGAACGTCGGGGTTGCTTTTAGGACTCGGTAGGGTTGAACGTCAGAAATGCTTTAGGGATGCTTCAGTGTAAGGACATCGCGGTTGCTTTAGGGTTAGATCGTCAGGGTTGCCTTAGGGACGATTCAGTGTTGAAACATCGGGGTTGCTTTAGGGTTAAAACGTCGAAGTTGCTTGAGTGATGCGTCAGGGATGCGTCAGGGTTGCTTTTAGGATGCGTCAGGGTTGGAACGTCGAAGTTGCTTCGGGGATGCGTCAGGGTAGGAACGTCGGGGTTGCTTTAAGGATGCGTAAGGGTTGAAACGTCGGTGTTGCTTTAGGGATGCGTCAGGGTTGGAACGGCAGGGTTGTTTTGAGGATGTGTCAGGGTAAGCACGTTGGGGATGCTTTAGAAATGCGTTAGGGTTGGATCGTTAGGGTTGCTTTAGGGATGCGTCAGGGTTAGACAGTCAAGTTGGATTTAGGGATGCGTCAGGGTTGGAACGTCGGCGTTGCTTTAAGGATGCGTTAGTGTTCGAATGTCGAACTTGCTTTAGGAATGCGTCAGGGTAGGAAAGTCAGGATTGCTTTCGGGATGCGTCAGGGTTGAAACGTCTGGTTGCGTTAGGGATGCGTCAGGGTTTGAACATAGGGGTTCCTTTTGGGATGCGTCAGGGTTAGAACGTCTGAAATGCTTTGGGGATGCATTAGGGTTGGAACGTCGGGGTTGCTTTAGGGATGCGTTAGTGTTAGAATGTCGAACTTGCTTTAGGGATGCGTCAGGGTAGGAAAGTCAGGGTTGCTTTCGGGATTCGTCAGGGTTAGAAAGTCAGTGTTGCTCTAAGGATGCGTTAGTGTTAGAATGTCGGGGTTGCTTTAGGGATGCGTCAGGGTAGGAAAGTAAGGGTTGCTTTCAAGATGCGTCAGGGTAGGAATGTCGGGGTGGCTTTAGGGATGCGTAAGGGTTGAAACGTCGGGGTTGCTTTTAGAATTCGTCAGATAGGAACGTCGAGGTTGCTTTAGGGATGCGTAAGGGTTGANGATGCGTAAGGGTTGAAACGTCGGGGTTGCTTTTAGAATTCGTCAGATAGGAACGTCGAGGTTGCTTTAGGGATGCGTAAGGGTTGAAACGTCGGCGTTGCTTTGAAGATTCGTCAGGTTTGGAACGTCAAGGTTGCTTTGAGGATGCGTTAGGGTAGGAACGTCGGGGCAGCTTTAAGGATGCGTCAGTGTTAGAACGTCAGAGTTGCTTTAGGGTATGTGTTTGGATTGCGTCAGTAATGCTTTGGGGTAAAACGTCAGGGTTGCTTTCGGGATGCTTCAGGGATGGAACATCGGGGTTGCTTTAGAGATGCGTCATGGTTGGAACGTCTTTGTTGCTTTGGGATGGAAACGTTGGGGTGGCTTTTAAGATGCGTAAGGGATGGAACGTCAGGGTTGCTTTAGAGATGCGTCTTGGTTAGAACGACAGGGTGGCTTTAGGGATGAGTCAGGGTTAGAACGTCGGGGTTGCTTTAGATATGCGTTAGGGTTAGAACGTCGGGATTGCTTTTGGGTTGGAATGTCGGAGTTGCATTAAGGATAAGTCATGGTTGGAACGTCAGGCTGCTTTTGGTATGCGTCAGGGTTGGAACGTTGCGGTCGCTTTAGGGATTGGTCAGAATTGTAACGTCGTTGTTGCTTTAGGTATGCGTCTGTGTTGGATAGTCAGGGCTGCTTTAGGGTATGCGTCAGGGTTGCGTCAGTGTTGCTTCAGGGTTAAAACGTCGGGGTTGCTTTCGGGATGCGTCAGAGATTGAACATCGGGGTTGCTTTATAGATGTGTCAGGGTTGGAACGTCAGGGTGGCTTTGGGATGGGAACGATAGAGTTGCTTCAGGGATGCGTAAGGGTGGCAGCGTCAGGGTTGCTTTAGGAATGCGTATAGGTTGCGTCAGCTTTGCGTCAGGGTTTGATCTTCAGGGTTGCTTAAAGGATGCGTCAGGTTTAGAACGTCAGATTTGCTTTAGGGATACGTCCGGGTTGTTTTAAGGATGCGTCAGGGTTAAAACGTCGGAGTCGCTTTAGGGATGCGTCAGGTTTCGAACGTCGGGGTTGCTTTTAGGATGCGTGAGGGTTTGAATGACCGGGCTGCTTTAGGGA
>NW_014570027.1:24080-25420 GCF_001313835.1 Polistes canadensis
CGTAAGGGTTGCTTTAGGGATTAGTCAGAATTGAAACGTCGGGGTTGCTTTTAGGATGCGTAAGGGTGGAAACGTCGAGGTTGCTTCAGGGATGCGTCAGGGTTGGAACGCTGGGATTTCTTTAAGGATCCGTCAGGGTTGGAATTTCAGAGATGCTTTATGGATGCTTAAGGGTAGGAAAATCTGGGTTGCATTCAGGATGCGTCAGTGTTGAAACGTCGGAGTTCCTTTATGAAAGAGTCAGGGTTGAAACGTAATGGTTGCTTTGAGGATGCGTCAGGGTTGGAACGTCGAGGCTGCTTTAAGGATGCGAAAGTTTTGGAACGTCAGAGTGTCTTCAGGGATGCGTTAGGGTTGGAACGACGGGGTTGCATTAAAGTTGGAACGTCAGGGTTGCTTTAAGGATGTTTTAGTGTTGAAACATCAGAATTGCTTTTGGGATAAGTCAGGGTTGGAACGTCGGGGTTGCTTTTAGGATTCGTAAGGTTTGAACATCAGAGTTGCTTTAGGAATGCGTCAGTGTTGGAACGTCGGGGTTGCTTTAGGGATGCGTCTGGGTTGGAACGTTAGGGGTGCTTGAGGGATGCGTCAGGGTTGGAACGTCAGGGTTGCTTTAAGGTTGGGACGTCAGGGTTGCTTTAGGATGTTTTATGGTGGGAACATCAGGGTTGCTTGTGGGATGCGTCAGAGTAGGAACGTCGTGGTTTACTTGAAGATGCGTATGGGGTTAGAACGTCGGGTCAGCTTTAGGGATTCGTCAGGGTTGGAACGTCGAGGTTGCGTCAGGGATGCGTCAGGGTTGAGTCAAGGTGTGAACGTCAGAGTTGCTTTAGAGTTGGAACGTCGGAGTTGCTTGAGGAATGCGTCATAGTTGCTTTATGGATGCGTCAGTGTTGGATCGTCAGGGTTTCTTTAGGGTTAGAACGTCGGGTTTGCTTTAGAAATACGTAAGGGTTAGAACGTCAGGGCTGCTTTAGTGATGCGTCAGGGCTGGAACGTCAGGGTCGCTTTGGGGAGGCGTTATTATGGAAACGTCGGGGTTGCTTTAGGGATGCGTCAGGGTTGGATCGTCAAAGTAGCTTTAAAGATGCGTCAAAGTTTGTACGTCAGGGTTGCTTCGGGAATGCGTCAGAGTTGAAACGTCAGGGTTGCTTTGAGGATGCGTCAAGATTTGTACGTCGGGGTTGCTTTGGGGATACGTCAGGGTTGGAACGTCAGGGTAGCTTTCAGGATGCGTCAGGGTTGGAACGTCAGGGTTGCTTTAAGGTTAAAACGTCGGAATTGTTTAGGGATGCGTTAGGGTTGTAACGTCAGGGTTGATTTAGGGATGCGTTAGGGTT
>NW_014570027.1:25912-28230 GCF_001313835.1 Polistes canadensis
GATGCGTCAGGGTTAGAACGTCGTGTTTGCTTTAGGGATGCGTAAGTGTTGGAACGACAGGGTTGCTTTAAAGTTGGAACGTCGGAGTTGCTTTAAGGTTGTTTTATAGTTAGAACATCAGGGCTGCTTTTGGGATGCGTCAGGGTAGGAACGTCGGGGTTTTCTTAAGGATGCGTCATGGTTAGAACGTCGAGGTAGCTTTAAGGATTCGTCAGGGTTGGAACGTCAGGGTTGCTTTAGAGATGCGTCAGGGTTGGAACGTCGAAGTTGCTTTGGGGATGCGTCACGGTTGGGACGTCTGGGTTGCTTTGGGGATGCGTCAGGGCTGGAACGTCGGGGTCGCTTTAGGGATGCGTAAGGGTTGGAACGTCAGGGTTGCTTTAAGGATGCGTCAAAGTTAGCATGTCGGGGTTGCCTTAATTATGCGTCAGGTTGGGGAACGTCAGGGTTGCTTTAAGAATGCGTTAGGGTTAAAACGTCAGGGATGCTTTAGGGATGCGTCAGGGTTAGAACGTTGGAGTTGCTTTATGTATGCGTCTGGGTTTGAACGTCGGAGTTGCTTTGGTAATGCATCAGGGTTAGAACGTCTGTGTTTCTTTTGGGATGCGTCAGGGTTAAAACGTCGGGGTTGCTTTAGGGATGCGTCAGGGTTCGAACGTCTGGATTGCATTTGGGAGTCTTCAGGGTTTGAACGTCGGGGTTGCTTTAGGGACGCTTTAGTGTTGGAAAATCGGGGTTGCTTTAGAATTAGAACGTCGAGGTTGATTTGATGATGCTTCACGGTGGGAACGTCGGAGTTGTTTTGGGGATGCTTCAGGGTTAGAACGTCGCTGTTGCTTTTGGGACGCGTCAGGATTGGAACGTCGGGGTTGCTTTTAGGACTCGTGAGGGTTGAACGTAAGAGTTGCTTTAGGGATGCTTCAGTGTTAGAACATCGCGCTTGCTTTAGGGTTAGATCGTCAGGGTTGCCTTAGGGACGCTTCAGTGTTGAAACATCGGGGTTGCTTTAGGGTTAAAACGTCGAAGTTGCTTTAGTGATGCGTCAGGGATGCGTTAGGGTTGCTTTTAGGATGCGTCAGGGTTGGAACGTCGGGGTCGCTTTGGGGATTCGTCAGAATTGGAACGCCGTAGTGGCTTTAGGAATGCGTTATTGTTGGAATGTCAGAATTGCTTTAGGGATGCGTCAGTGTTAAAATGTCGGGGTGGCTTTAGGGTTGGAACGTCAGAGTTGCTTTTAGGATAGGTCATGGTTGGAACGTCAAGGTTGCTTTTGGTATGCGTCAGGGTTGGAGCGTCGGGGTCGCTTTAGAGATTCGTCAGAATTGGAACGTCGTTGTTACATAAGGGATGCGTCAGGGTAAGAACGTCAAGATTAATTTAGGGTAGGAAGGTCGAGGTAGCTTTAGGGATGCGTTAGGGTTGGAACGCTGGGGTTGCTTTAGGGATGCGTCAGGGTTGGAACGTCGGGGTTGATTCGGGGATGCGTCAGGGTAGGAACGTCTGGGTAACTTTGAGGTTGCGTCAGGGTTGCGTCAGTGTTGGAACGTCGGGGTTTCTTTAGAGATGCGTCAGGGTTAGAACGTCGGGGCTGCTTTAGGGATGCGTAAGAATAGGAACGTCGGGGTTGCTTTAGGGATGCGTCAGGGTTGAAACGTCAGGGTTGTTTTGAGGATGCGTCAGGGTAAGCACTTCGGGGATTCTTAAGAAATGCGTTAGGGTTGGAACGGTAGGGTTGCTTTAGGGAAGCGTAAGGGTTAGAACGTCAAGGTGGATTTAGGGATGCGTCAGGGTGAAAACGTCGGCGTTGCTTTAAGGATGCGTTAGTGTTAGAATGTGGAACTTGCTTTAGGGATGCGTCAGGGTAGGAAAGTCAGTGTTGCTGTCGGGATGCGTCAGGGTTGAAACGTCTGGTTGCGTTAGGGATGCGTCAGGGTTTGAACGTTGGGGTTGCTTTTGGCATGCTTCAGGGTTAGAATGTCGCGAATGCTTTGGGGATGCATTAGGGTTGGAACGACGGGGTTGCTTTGGGGATGCGTTTGGGATTAAACGTCAGAGTTGCTTTAGGGACGCGTCAGGGTGGGAACGTCGGGGTTGCTTTAAGGATGCTTCATTGTTGGAACATCTGGGTTGCTTTAGGGTCGGAACTTCGGGGTTTCTTAGATTATGCGGCAGGGTTGGAACGTCGGTTTTGCTTTAGGGTCGGTACGTCGAGGTTGCTTAAGGATGTGTCATGGTTAGAACATCAAGGTTGCTTTTGGGATGCGTCAGGGTTGGAACGTCAGGGTTGTTTGGAGGATGCGTCAGGGTAGGAACGTCGG
>NW_014570027.1:28540-29641 GCF_001313835.1 Polistes canadensis
ATGCGTAAGGGTTGAAACGTCGGGGTTGCTTTGAGGATTCGTCAGGATAGGAACGTCTAGGTTGCTTTAGGGATGCGTAAGGGTTGAAACGTCGGCGTTGCTTTGAAGATTTGTCAGGGTTGAAACGTCAGGGTTGCTTTGAGGATGCGTTAGGGTTGGAACGTCGGGGCTGCCTTAAGGATGCGTCAGTGTTAGAACGTAAGAGTTGCTTTAGGGTATGTGTCAGGATTGCGTCAGTGATGCTTCGGGGTAAAACGTCAGGGTTGCTTTCGGGATGCTTCAGGGATGGAACATCGAGGTTGCTTTAGAGATGCGTCATGGTTGGAACGACTTTGTTGCTTTGGGATGGAAACGTTGGGGTGGCTTTTGGGATGCGTAAGAGATGGAACGTCAGGGTTGCTTTAGAGATGCGTCTGGGTTAGAACGACAGGGTGTCATTAGGGATGCGTCAGGGTTAGAACGTCGGGGTTGCTTTAGATATGCGTTAGGGTTAGAACGTCATGATTGCTTTTGGGTTGGAATGTCGGAGTTGCATTAAGGATATGTCATGGTTGGAACGTTAGGGCTGCTTTTGGTATGCGTCAGGGTTGGAACGTCGCGGTCGCTTTAGGGATAAGTCAGAATTGTAACGTCGTTGTTGCTTTAGGTATGCGTCTGTGTTGGATAGTCAGGGTTGCTTTAGGGTATGCTTTAGGGTTGCGTCAGTGTTGCTTCAGGGTTAAAACGTCGGGGTTGCTTTCGGGATGCGTCAGAGATTGAACATCGGGGTTGCTTTATAGATGCGTCAGGGTGGGAACGCCAGGGTGGCTTTGGGATGGGAACGATGGGGTTGCTTCAGGGATGCGTAAGGGTGGCAGCTTCAGGGTTGCTTTAGGAATGCGTCTAGGTTGCGTCAGCTTTGCGTCAGGGTTTGATCTTCAGGGTGGCTTAAAGGATGCGTCAGGGTTGGAACGTCAGATTTGCTTTGGGGATAAGTCCGGGATGCTTTATGGATGCGTCAGGGTTGAAACGTCGGAGTCGCTTTAGGGATGCGTCAGGTTTCGAACGTCGGGGTTGCTTTTAGGATGCGTGAGGGTTTGAATGACCGGGCTGCTTTAGGGA
>NW_014570027.1:30259-32067 GCF_001313835.1 Polistes canadensis
TTTAGGGATGCGTCAGGGTTGGAACGTAAAGGTTGCTTTAGGTTGGGACGTCAATGTTACTTTAAGAATGTGTCATTGTGGGAACGTCAGGGTTGCTTTTGGTATGCGTCAGGATTTAAACGGTTGGGTCGTTTTGGGGATTCTTTAGAATTGGAACGTCGTGGTTGCTTTAGGGATGCGTCAGATTTGAAACGTCGACGTGTCTTTAAGGTTGGAACGTCGTGGATGCATTAGGGATTTTTTATGGTTGGAACATACGGCTTGCTTTTGGGATGCGTCAGGGTAGGAACGTCCGGGTTTCCTTGGGGATGCGTCAGGGTTAGAACGTCAGGGTTGCTTTAGGGATTCGTCAGGGTTTAAACGTTGGGGTTGCTTTGATAATGCGTCAGGATAGGAGCGTTGAGGTTGCTTTGGAGATGCGTCACAGTTGGTACGTCGGGGTTGCTTTTAGGATGCGTTGGGGCTGGAACGTCAAGGTCGCTTTTGGGATGCGTGAGAATGGGAACCTCAGAGCTGCTTTGAGGATGCGTCAGGGTTTGTACGTCGGGGTTGCTTTAGGGATGCGTCAGGGTTTGAACGTCAGGGTTGCTTTGAGGATGCGTCAAGGTATGTACGTCGGGGTTTCTTTAGAGATGCGTCAGTGTAAGAGCGTCAGGGATGCTTTGAGGATGCGTCAAGGTTGGGAACGTCGAGGTAGCTTTARGAATGCATCAAAGTTTGTACGACGGTGTTGCTTTGGGGATGCGTCAGGGTTGGATCGTCAGGGTTGCTTTGAGGATTCGTCAAGGTTTGTACGTCGGGGTGGCTTTAGGGATGCGTCAGGGTTGGAACTTCTGGGTTGCTTTGAGGATGCGTCAGGGTTGGAACTTTTAGGCTGCCTTAAGGATGCGTCAGTGTTGGGACGTCAGGTTGGCTTTTGGTATGCGTCAGGGTTGAAACGTCGGGATCGCTTTTGGGATTCGTCAGAATTGGAACGTCGTGGTTGCTTTAGGGATGCATCAGGGTTGGAACGTCATAGTTGCTTTAAGGTTAGAACGTCAGGGTTGCTTTAAGATGTTTTATAATTGAAACATCAGGGTTGCTTTTGGGATGCGTCAGGGTAGAAACGTCGTGGTTTACTTGGAAATGCGTCAGGGTTAAAACGTCAGGGTAGCTTTAGGGATGYGTCAGTGTTGAAACGTCAGGGTTTCTTTAGGTTTGGAACGTCGGGGTTGTTTTAGAAATGCGTCAGGGTTAGATCGTCAGGGCTGCTTTAGGGATGCGTCAGGGCTTTAACGTCAGGGTCGCTTTGAAGAGGCGTCAGGGTGGGAACGTCAGGGTTGCTTTTGGGATGCGTCAGTGTTAAATCGTCAGGGTTTCTTTAGAAATGCGTCAGGAGAGGAACGTCAGGGTTGCTTTAGRGAGGCGTCAGGGCTGGAACGTCGTTGTCGCTTTTAGGAGGCGTCAGGGTGTAAACGTCGGAATTGCTTTAGGTATGCGTCAGGGTTGGTACGACAGGGTTGCTTTGAGGATGCGTCAGGGTTGGAACCTCGAGGCTGCTTTAAGGATGCATCAGTCTTGGAACGTCAGGGTTGCTTTAAGGATGCGTCAGGGTTAGATCGTAAGCGTTGCTTTAGGGAAGCGTCGGGGTTAGAACGACGGTKTTTCTTTTGGGATGCGTCAGGGTTTAAACATCGGGGTTACTTTAGGGATGCGTTTGGGTTCGAACGTCGGGATTGCATTGGGTATGCGTCAGGGTTCGAACGTCGGGATTGCATTAGGGATACGTCAGGGTTGAAACGTCGGGGTCTCTTTAGGGATGCGTCAGG
>NW_014570027.1:33687-36238 GCF_001313835.1 Polistes canadensis
AACGTCGGGGTTGCTTTAGGGATGCGTCAGGGTACGCACGTCGGGATTTCATTGAAGATGCGTCAGGGTTGGAACGTCAATGTTGCTTAAGGGATGCGTCTGGGTTGGAACGTGGGAGTTGCTTTAGAGTTTTAACGTCGGGGTTGCTTTAGGGATGCGTCAGGGTTGGATCGTCGAGGTCGCTTTAGGTATGCGTCAAGGTTTGTACGTCGGGGTTGCTTTGGGGATGAGTCAGGGTTAGAACGTCAGGGTTGCTTTGAGGTTGCGTCAGTGTTGGAACCTCGACCCCCCCGTGGGTAGGGGGTAGTAGAATACTCCCACAGTATTCCCTGCTTGTCGTAAGAGGCGACTAAAAGGGAGGGTGTGAATGGAGTGTGTATGTTCTGTGTGGCTATTTCTCTCTTTGATTCCTTTTATCCCCTCTTTTTCTACTCTTTCTTATCTATTACTTCCTTTCTTTCTTCTTCTTTCCTCTGGGCTTGTGCCAACACATAAAAATAAATATGGCTGGTACAAACTCAGGGACTAAACCGTGTAGAAGGGAAACCTACACAACGGCGGTGCTTGGTGGTGGTAGGACAGGTCACCCGCCGTCGTCAGCATACGACTGTCATGAGTCTAGGGTAGGCGACCTGGCCCAGACTCTGGATAATGCCTCGGGAAGTTGTTTGCAGGTAGGTGACCTGGCTTGCGAACTGACCAAGGCTCCAGGAAGAGATGCACGGTTGATGGGATTCCAGGGGAAGGCTAGGGCTCTGGAGGAGTTGCAGCTGTCGGATTCGGACTCGCCGATCAAGACCAGGGGGAGCAAGAGGATGAGGCGCATCATCACGTCGTCGGAGGAGGACGACGGTCTTATCGTCGAACCTGACGCTCCAGGGGGGAATGATGGAAGCCAGCCGATACTAACGCTGGAAGCAGGAAGGCTCCCGGACATCCTTAGGTTAAACCTAAGGAGGATGGAGATGGAGAGAGCGCGATGCTCTAATATAAAAGGAGAGGTGTCGGGCAAGATGAAGCGCCTCATCAAGGATGCGCTCATCATTGCCGATGAAATTGAGGAGCGACTGGACAGGCAGTCTGGCTCCCCGCTCTCAAGAGCTGAAGCGGTAATTCAGCTGAGAACGGAGGCTAAAATGAAGGATGAGAACATCCGTCAAAAGAAGGATTAGATCGCTAGGTTCAAGAAGGAGCTCAGGAAGCGCGAGGCTGAAAAACAAGGCCAGAGGGTTTAGGCGGTTGCTGTCCCAAGCTAAGGGAAACAGGTGGTGCCCACAGCAAACAGGGCCACCCCAGCCTTGGAGAAGAGGCTGGAGGATGCAAGGGAGCGAAATGTGATGGCCATGTTGAGAGAAGTCAACAAAAGCATTGAGGCGCTACAGCGTAACCAAGTGGAGCTGTGGAACGCCTTTACTGGCACCAATAGATCATCCCAGAGGGGGACGGGCTTAACCGGGGGGACTGGGGTGGAAGGAAGGAAGAGTGCTCCTATCCCAGGGACTTCAGGTGCTCCCGCCCCAGGAGTGCCTACCGCGGGTGTTGTTGCCCCCTCACAGGATGGGTTCATCGAGGTGATGAGGAGGAAGAAGCGCTGCCAGCTGACGGAGAGGACCGTTGCTACGAGGGAACCTTCAAGAAAGGTAGAAGAGAGCAACAGGAGAAGTGCCACAGGAAGTGGCACTAAGGATAAGAAGAAGAAGAAGAAGAGGAAGAAGAAAAACCGCGTCGGCGGAACTAGAGAGACTGCAGCGATCTCACTGGTATGCAAAGAGCCAATGTCGTACCGGGATGCTCTTGCCAAGGCCAGGGAGAACATTAGCCTCAAGGAGATTGGGGTAGAGAGTATAACGAAGAGGAGGGGTCTGACGGGGGCCTTTATATTCAGTGTCAGGGGGAAGGAGGCTGCTGTGAAGGCAGACCGGGTTGCCGAGGCTCTGAAAAAGACGGTACCGGAGGCCAGGATCTCTCGGCCACAGAGAATGAGATCCTTCAGGCTGATGGGCATCGACCCAAGCCTAAATTTGACTGTTGTGAGGAACGCTCTCCTCACAATAAAACGGATCTCTGACCCCAATAGAATCTGGGTTGGTGAAATAAGAATGGGTAGGGGACGTCTCTGTGAGACGGTTGTCTCTGCTCCGGTGGAAATGGCACAGGCTGTCATCAAGAAAGGGAAGATAGACTTCGGACTATACCGAGCAAGAGTGGTCGAGCTCCGGCAAAGACCATTGCGTTGCCACCGGTGCCTGGCTAGGGGTCACGTTGTTGCGAGCTGCCATAGCCCGACCTCTAGGGCAAGCCTCTGCCATCAGTGTGGCCAACCGCGCCACAACGCGAAGGACTGCCAAAACAAGGTGGAGTGTCTGGTGTGCTGGGACGCCGGGCGCAGGAACAAGAACCATCGTGCGGGGACCTGGGAGTGTCCGGTTGTCCCTCCGCGAAGGACAAATAACGAAACGTGCGCGTCCGCGAGTGCTAGTGAGGCTCGGGTGCCTGGTGTTTCGGTTTTGGGGATGAACAGGGGGGAGGATATGGGGATGGACGTGGACCT
>NW_014570027.1:39348-42944 GCF_001313835.1 Polistes canadensis
TCCTAGGCGGCACCCTCAGGCGAGGCTTCGCGTAACTCGGGCGGCGAATTGCTGATGGCTGTGCGTCGCTTCCCCCTTATGGAGTGCCGTCATGGTATGAGAGTGGAGTGGGCCTGACCAGAACACCGTTTAATGTAAGGTCAGGCCAGGAGTGAGTGAGTAGCCTGCGTCTCCAGTGTGGTCCATGCTCAACTGTTGAGTGCGCCTAGGTATGTGAGTTGGCGCCTCCGGGGAGGAAACTTTTCTGTTGAGGGCGCCGGATGCAGGAGTAATGAGAGTGTGTGCGTGTGTGGGAGAAAGCGTGGCGAACTTCCGGCCGGGCTTGTTAGGGAAGAGGCACAGAGGCAATTTGAATTGTACTAGTCGTGCGTTACGCCTGCCTCCTCCCCTTGCGGGTGAGTGTTGCACCAGGTGGGTTTTTAGTCGGTAAGAATCCGACACTCCTTTGGGTATTGGTCCCAAGGGGCCTATTGAAGGTTTTCCACCTGAAAAAAAAAAAAAAAAAAAAAGGGTGGGAACCTCGAGGCTGCTTTAAGGATGCATCAGTGTTGGAACGTCAGGGTTGCTTTAGGGATGCGTCAGGGTTAGATTGTAAGGGTTGCTTTAGGGATGCGTCAGGGTTGAACGTCGATGTTGCTTCGGGATGCGTCAGGGTTGGAACGTCGGAGTTGCTTTAAAGTTGGAACGTCGCGGTCTCTTTAGGGATGCGTCAGAGTTGGAACGTCAGGGTTGATTTAGGGATGCGTCAGGGTGGGAACGTAAAGGTTGCTTCTTGGGTTGGGACGTCGGGGTTGCTTTAAGGATGTGTCATGGTGGGAACGTCATGGTTGCTTTTGGTATGCGTCAGGGTTTAAACGTCGGGGTGGTTTGGGGATTCGTCAGAATTGGAATGTCGTGGTTGCTTTAGGGATGCGTCAGATTTGAAACGTCGACGTGACTTTAAGGTTTAAATGTCGTGGTTGCATTAAGGATGTTTTATGGTTGGAACATCAGGCTTGCTTTTGGGATGCGTCAGGGTAGGAACGTCCGGGTTTCCTTGGGGATGCGTCAGGGTTAGAACGTTAGGGTTGCTTTAGAGATTCGTCAGGGTTTAAACGTAGGGGTTTCTTTGGGGATGCGTCAGGGTAGGAGCGTCGAGGTTGCTTTTGGGATGCGTCACGGTTGGTACGTCGGGGTTGCTTTGGGGATTCGTTAGGGCTGGAACGTCGGGGTTGCTTTTGGGATGCGTCATGTTTGGAACGTCAGGGCTGCTTTGAGAATGCGTCAAGGTTTGTACGTCGGGGTTGGCTTAGGGATTCGTCAGGGTTGGAACGTCAGGGTTGCTTTAAGAATGCGTAAGGGTTAGCTCGTAAGGGTTGCTTTAAGGATGCGTCAGTGTTGGAACGTCAGGGTTGTTTTTGGGGATGAGTAAGGGTTGAAACGTCGAGGTGGCTTTTAGGTTGCGTAAGGATGGAAACGTCGAGGTTGCTTCATGGATGCGTCAGGGTTGGAACGCTAGGGTTGTTTAGGAGATGCGTCAAGGTTTGTACGTCGGGGTTGCGTTAGGGATGCGTCAAGGTTTGTACGCCGTGGTTGCTTTGGGGATGCGCCAGGGTTGGAACGTCAGGGTTGCTTTGAGGATGCGTCAAGGTATGTACGTCGGGGTTGCTTTAGGGATGCGTCAGTGTTGGAACGTCAGGGATGCTTTGAGGATGCGTCAAGGTTTGGAACGTCGAGGTAGCTTTAGAGATGCGTCAAGGTTTGTACGTCGAAGTTGCTTTGGGGATGCGTTAGGGTTAAAACGTCAGGGTTGCTTTAATGATGCGTCAAGGTTTGTACGTCAGGATGGCTTTAGGGATGCGTCAGGGTTGGAACGTCAGGGTTGCTTTAAGGTGGGAACCTCGGGGTTGCTTTAAGATGTTTTATGGTTGGAACATCAGAGTTGCTTTTGGGATGCGTCAGGGTAGGAACGTCGTGGTTTACTTGGGGATACGTCAGGGTTAGAACGTCGGGGTAGCTTTAGGGATTCGTAAAGTTTTGAACGTAGGGGTTGCTTTGGGGATGCGTCAAGTTAGGAACGTCGAGGTTGCTTTGGTGATGCGTCACAATTGGTACGTCGGGGTTGCTTTGGGGATGCGTTAGGGCGGGAAAGTCGGGGTCGCTTTAGAGATGCGTCAGGGTTAGAAAGTCGATGTTGCTTTGGAGATGCGTTAGGGTTAGAACGTCAGGGTTACTTTAGGGTTGAAACGTCAGTAGTTCTTTATAAATGCGTCAGGGTTAGAAAGTCGGTGTTGCTTTAAAGATGGGTCAGTGTTCGAACGTCAGGGTTGCTTGGAGGATGCGTCAGGGTTGGAACGTCAGGGTTGCTTTGAGGATGCGTCAGGGTTTGCACGTCGAGGTAGCTTTAGGAATTCGTCAAAGTTTGTACGATGGTGTTGCTTTGGGGATGCGTCATGGTTGGATCGTCAGGGTTGCTTTGAGGATTCGTTAAGGTTTGTACGTCAAGGTTGCTTTGGGGATGCGTCAGGGTTGGTACGTCAGGGTTGCTTTGAGCATGCGTTAGGGTTAGAACCTCGAGGCTGCTTTAAGGATGCATCAGTCTTGGAACGTCAGAGTTGCTTTAAGGATGCGTCAGGGTAAGATCGTCAGGGTTGCTTTAGAAATGCGTCAGGAGAGGAACGTCAGGGTTGCTTTAGGGAGGCGTCAAGGCTGGAACGTCGTTGTCGCTTTGGGGATTCGTCAGGGTGTAAACGTCGGAATTGCTTTAGGTATGCGTCAGGGTTGGTAAGTCAGGGTTGCTTTGAGGATGCGGCAGGGTTGAAACCTCGAGGCTGCTTTAAGGATGCATCAGTCTTGGAACGTCAGGGTTGCTTTAAGGATGCGTCAGGGTTAGATCGTAAGCGTTGCTTTAGGGAAGCGTCGGGGTTAGAACGACGGTGTTTCTTTTGGGATGCGTCAGGGTTTAAACGTCGGGGTTGCTTTAGGGATGCGTTTAGTTCGAACGTCGGGATTGCATTAGGGATGCGTCAGGGTTGAAACGTCGAAGTCGCTTTAGGGATGCGTCAGGGTTGGAACGTCAGGATTGCTTTGAGGATGCGCAAGGTTTGTACGTCGGGGTTGCTTTAGGGATGCGTCAGGGTTGGAACGTCAGGGTTGCTTTATAGATGCGTAAGGGTTAGCACGTAAGGGTTGCTTTAAGGATGCGTCAGGGCTGGAACGTCAGGGTCGCTTTGGGGAGGCGTCAGGGTGGGAACGTCGGGGTTGCTTTAGGGATTCGTCAGGGTGTGAACGTCGAGGTAGCTTTAGGGATGCGTCAGGGTTGCGTCAGGGTTGCGTCAGGGTTGCGTCAGGGTTGCGTCAGGGTTGGAACGTCGGGGTTGCTTTAGGGTTGGAACGTCGGGGTTGCTTTAGGGATGCGTCAGGGTGGGAACGTCAGCGGATACTAACAAATAAAAAGTATTAGGTCCATTAAAAACATCAAATAACGTTCATATTTTAGAAACTGCAATCTTAAAAAAAGGAAAAAACCATTTTATTATAACTTTTTTTGGTTAGTTTACGTRAAGAATTCAATTCTTTCCAAACAAAACTCGATGATAGTAAAGCTGACATCTATT
>NW_014570027.1:43782-48811 GCF_001313835.1 Polistes canadensis
TTTACCAGAAGCTATGAAACGTTTAATTCAAGTTGTGTTGCGTTCAATAAAATTCAGCAAATAACATTTATATTTCAACAACTGCAGTCCAAAAAAAGGGAAAAAATCATTTTATTACAACATTTTTTAATTACTTTACGTGATACATAAAACAAAACTGGTGGCAGCGGTGGGATCGCTAAAAGGAGAGTTAGCTTTTCCAATTTAACTTTTACCTCTTTTTCAAATTTTTTCTCTGCATTTTGGGATTCTTTAACTATTGTTCCGTAACTTTATTTTGCAAAATTTAAAATGTTGCAAGAGCAGTAAAGAGTTAGACTGGACACACCAGTCTTTTCGGAGGCCGTTATAGAACAAACGTCTAGGTTTGGCGACATGGATTTAATAACGCGTAAGAGAATAGAGGAAACTTATGATATTCGAGATGTACTTACCAAAACGCAGGAAGAGAACTTTAGGAAACAAGAGGAACATAATAAGCGGGAGCTTGAGATTTAAAAAAGGGAACGGAGACTCGCGTTGCAAGAGGAAGAAATAAGAAAATCTTTGGGAGCCGATTTTTTGGGTTTTCGGGGTTTCGAACGAACTGATCCTCCGGTGAACTCCCCCGTTCCATTACCTATTACTCCTGGTTCCTCGCGACCTATTTCTCCAAATACGGCTCCCAGACGGAGAACAATAACACCGCTTTCCGTAGAGGAAAGCGAATAAAGAAGGGAAATCGAAGATTTTAGGCGGAAAATTAGAGAAATGAGGACTATAGCTCTATTCGCTTCTCTTCCCCATTTGTCACAATCTTCATTTAAATTAAGGGAACTCATAGAACATGTCCCGAATTTCGATGGACAAAACGTTTCCGTAATACAGTTTACTAGAGCGTTTCGACACGCATTTAAATCTTTGCCTGCGAATTTTTCGGCCGAAATGGAAACGTCTCTTACAAGGCTTCTCCTTTCTAGGCTTAGTGGTCACGCATATTTAGTAACTTAAGGTCTTAGAATTAATAAATTAGAATGCCTTATAGAAAGAATAAAAGACGCGTTTTTGCCTTCACGCGGATCCAACTACTATAGGGGACAGATCGCGACAGAGTTTATGAGGCCTGGCGAACTTATGCTCGATTATTTCAGTAGAATAAAGGAACTTACCCAATCGGTTCTTGATGAAACAACTAAAAATTCAGTGCATGTAGAACGCAGGGTCGAATTGGCAATCGAAAGAAAGGGACTAGATGCGCTCGTTAGGGGCCTACCTCGTGATTATAAGACAGCCTTCAAATTCTAATATTATAGTAATTTCGACGAGATCCTAGTCTGCCTCCTGAAAATAGACAGGCAAATAAGGGAGAAAGATAGTAATATGGGCATTTTATGTCTCGACAGGCAGATTAAAGACGATAAAAAGGGAAACGCCTCTTCTACATTTTAAAGTAGCGTGGCTAATATTCGGCAAATTAAAGAAAATATTGTTTGCGAGCACTGTCACAAACCTGGACATAAAGAGAGTGACTGTTTTAGTAAAGAAGTATGCGACTACTGTCAAAAACAGGGCCACACGGGGGGTAGATGTTTTAAAGGGAGGCAAGATAATTCAAATAAGTCCGGTCTAACCTCTCCAAATACTTTAAAATCTCAAACAAAAACGGGATATAAAAGTCCAGAAAAATGCTCCTATTGTAATAACTAAGGACACATAATATTTGACTGTCGAAAGTTAAAGTACAAATTAGAAAAAAAGAATCAGGGAAACGGGGTGTGGGGAACGACGGAAAACGCTCGTCGCTCTCTGTCACCAAAACAGTGTCTACAAAGTCCGAATCCGAAAGCGGGCTCGTCGAAGTCAAACACATAAGACAATATAATATTTGGACGGCTCTATGTGTCACTGAGACTTCTCCACAATTGTGAGAAGCGGCGACACTTATGATAGACACAGGTGCGGACATTAATTTGATAAAAATAAAAAAACTAGCTAAAAGGACAATTATTAACACAAAAAGAATAGTGCAACTGACGGGTATCTCTCCTGACACACAAAAAACATTAGGTACTGTCAAACTAATTATTTTCAGAGAAAAGACTGCACTTCACGTGGTAGACAACCACTTCCCTATTTCTGCGGATGGAATATTAGGCAACGATTTCCTTCGTTCCACTCCGACAAATATTGACTATATCAGGGAAGTGCTTGTAGTAAAAAATAGGAGGGTTCCATTTACGGTTGGCGACAAAGTTAGTGTTCCATTTAGAACGTCAAAGGTGATTTTTTGCTACGTTATAAACGCCGAAGTTAAAGACGGTTATATTCCGCGAATACAGCTTCCAAAAGGAGTTTATGCCGGCGAAGCACTTGTGGGAAACGTAGATGGAAGGGCCTATTTCAGACTCATTAATGCAAMTTCGAGAKTTGTTTYACTACAAATTCCAAAATTGGAACTTTTGGCATATAATATAGGAACTCTTCCAAGTTTACCATGTGATTCCTATAAATCCACATCCGAAGTTGAAAATTTAAACGAATGCTTGCACACTCTTTATAATATCTCCGAATCTCCTTGCGCTGATCCAAATAAAACATACGAAAGTCAAGAATCACCCAAACCTCCAACCTTTTCCTGACCAGACTCTGTTAAAGAACTCCTTTGCCTTTATCATTTAAACACAGAAGAGAAAGAATACGTTTCTAAATTACTAGACAAAAACGCAGATATTTTTTATTTCATGGCGAACCTCTTAGTTGCACCGATCTTCTACAACATCGAATAATTACTATCGATGACATTCCGGTTCACACCAGACAATATAGATTTCCGCCAATTCATAAGAAAGAAGTAAAGAAACAAACCTCGGAGTTGCTCAATGATGGCATAATAAGACAATCTCTTTCACCCTATAATTCACCCATTTGGATAGTGCCGAAAAAGTCGGACTTAAAGGGTAACCCAAAGTTGCGGATGGTGATCGATTATAGGAATCTTAACGAAAAAACGGGAAGAGACGCGTATTTTATACTAAATATTACGGAGATACTTGACCAACTCGGCGCAGCAAAATATTTTTCTATTTTTGACCTGAAATCCGGATTTCATTAAATCGAAATGATGCGCGATGACCGCGCGAAGACAGCTTTCTCGACCCCGCATAGTCATTATGAATTTAATAGAATGCCATTTGGTTTAAAAAACGCTCCAGCAACCTTTCAGAGGTTAATGGACCATGTCTTGACCGGTTTACCAGGCGAGGAGATGTTTGTATATTTTGACGACGTTGTTCTTTACGCGAGATCACTCAGTGAGCATCAAACAAAATTTAATAAACTCATGCATTGTCTTTGTATAGCAAATCTAAATCTGCAGCCCGATAAATGTGAATTCCTTAGACGAGAGGTGGTTTATTTAAACCATACTATAGGAAAAGACGGCGTAAAGCCTGACCCAAGAAAATTAGAGGCAGTAAAAGAATTTCCGCGTCCAGACAACGTTAAATCGATTCGCCAATTTTTAGGTCTTGCTGGATACTATAGAAGATTTATAACAGCTTTCTCGAAAGTAGCACAGCCTCTCACAGATTTACTAAAAAAGGAGGCTTCATTTAGATGGGAATACAGCGAGGAAAACGAATTTTGCTCACTGCGTGGTGCCTTGTGCAGGGAACTAATTCTACAATATCCAAATTTCTCCCTGCCTTTTAATGTCACAACAGACGCATCCGGTTATGTAATCGGCGCCGTGTTGAGTCAAGGCCCCGTTGGTAGGGATTTACACATCTCCTATTGCTCGCGAATTCTAAATAATGCTGAAATGAATTATTTTACTATTGAGAGAGAGTTATTGGCAATAGTTTGAGCTACAAACTATTTTAGGCCATATTTGTATGGTCGAGAGTTCACCCTCATAACTGATCACAAACCACTAGTTTGGCTAAAATCGGTACAAGACCCGACATCAAGGTTAGTAAAGTGGAGTCTAAAATTGGCTGAGTATACGTTCAAAATTATTTATAAACCAGGATACAAATGCTAACGCTGACGCTCTATCACAAAATCCAACAGAATCTAAAAGAGTATTTCCTATAAACACATACGATTCTGATGAGTGTATTGTTCACTTTGAAACTAAGAACACAATGACAGATAACGAGGACAGTGACCCCGACGTAACAGCTGACGACACTGGCGACCTCGACAAATCGTCATGGTTAGCAACACTAACACTAGAAGACGAAAATACAGACGTTGAAAGTTCTAGTGACTATGAACGACTATACTCCCCACATGCACAATCAAAAATAAACAATAATATAATAATTATAACAAGAAATGTGGTCACAAGACTCGCTACAATTAAGGCATAATAATATTGTAATATTCACCGATTTAAACGGCACACGATAAACGATACTGGTGCCAAACTGTGGGAACAAACAAAACTTATTCCGCATGTAAAAGATTAATTTTTAGATCATGCTAAGGTAACCAACATAGGGAAAAATAAATTATTAATTATCCCTATAAAGGAAAACATAGCAAACAGCACAAAATTAGAAACGATATACGAGGCAATTGGTTCCTTGCTCTCAGTAGTACGAGAGCTTAACTTAAAATCCGTTAGCATAGCTAAGACACAATGCTTGGACGGCATATTATGGCCTCGAATTCAAAAGAAATTATGTAACACGTTTGAATCAGAAAATTGCTGTATTACTATCTGTTTAAACCAAATCTTAGTTCCTAAGTTAGAGCTGCGGGAGGACATCCTTGCCGAAGGCCACTCCTCGCCTATTAGTGGGCACAAATTTTTTCACAAAAACGTATAATAAGATTCGACATAAATTTCATTAGCCAAATTTGAAAAGGGACATTAGTGATTTTATTAAAAATTTCACAAGTTGTCAGTTAAAGAAGTTAGTAAGAGTAAAGTCCAAAGAGCCAATGATACTTACTGATACACCGGGAGCGGCATTCGACAAAATATCCATGGACATGGTCGGCCACTTCCTAAAACGAAATCAGGAAATAGATATATTCTTAC
>NW_014570027.1:50306-52385 GCF_001313835.1 Polistes canadensis
TTAAGAGGACACCTACAATGTTCCTTTTCGGAAAAGACTTGCTTAACCGACGAAAATGGGAATGCTTTCTGGACCGTCATTCCAAGATCTACATGCCATTTCGAAAGGTATTCTGCGCTATACAAGGGAGAAGCGGTTAGAATGACTGCACTCGACAGCAATTCACACATTTACGCAGTGACTGGAGACGAGACAACATTCGTGTTAATGGTAAAACAGGAGGAAAACTTATGCGGATACAAACTAATAAAAACCGAGCATCTAAATTATTCATCCTAGAAACTGGACAAGATAAGACATTTACATCTAGAGCAAAACTATCAACGAACAATATGGATCTATTTACTTACGTAAATTCTAAATTCGTTTATGTAGAAAAACACCATCAAAATCAACTGGAAAATTTATATAATATTGTCTTACAACAAAGATGCAAACTAGAGAAGGAAGTTATCAAGAACGCACTCGCACTTACTGTGATGCTCTGTGACGTTTTTGCTGTAACAATCATGAAGGGCCCAGGATATATGGCGGTCATTAGTGGAGAAGTGGCGCACATTATCAAATGCACCCCTGTTCCAGTCAAAATTAGGCACACTGATAGTTGCTTCCGGGAGCTTCCGGTAACATACCAAAATACGAGTATGTTTCTGAAATCTAAATCTAGGAATCTGGTAGGCAGAGGCACGCAGGAGCCCTGCAATAGCTTGCTCCCGCATGAATACTTCGTCGAAGGCGTCTGGTACCAGTTACTGCCAAAGCCAACGTACGTTAAGGAACCATACATCTGGGAACCAAAAACCCCTTACAATTGAAAGTACACCGATGCGGGCTCCCTCGCCACAAGCGGTATTTATTCCCAGGCGGACCTGAAAAGCCTACGGGACAATGTCATGTTTCCCCTAGAACAACCTTCAATAATGAACCATATCGCAAGAGGAGCTGCCGGACAGAAAGTAAATTCAGAAACATTAAGTTTTGTGAATCATGTGAGTGAAAGTGAGATGCAAAAACTAACTGAAAGGATTACTAAACGTATGTGGAATGGACTATTAAAGTTCGGGACTGTCAGTGCAGCAATATTAGGAATAGTTTTTATTTTTAAACTATTAAAGAATGTAATCGACTCGATTTTGCGTGGTTATGCTTTGCATACGGTGTATGGATCAAGTATGCACTTTCTTGGAGCTGTTTGGGGATCATTGATGAACCTATTATTACATCTAAAAAACAGAAATGAGCGTTAAGATACGCCAAAAGAAATAAAAGAAATAGAATTAAGGGAAATCGTATCAGAACGGCCAGAAGTTCAAATCACAAACGACTCGCAACCTCAAAACTCGGGTAAGCATGTACGTTTCAATTTGGAAAACGATCTCCCCAGTAGTTTTGATCCTTTATGAAGCACCAGAAAATAGTTTTCWTGGTTGCTTCTTCTTTAAGGGGGGATGTGTCACGTCCTAGGGACGATTTGGTATATCGAACGTACTACCCAAAAGATTGTGATTTGTCCTCCTGTCATAATTATGAAAATTTTTAAAATTTTTTCACTTACAAATTTTTAATAATAACATTATATTATATTATTAACATTCATAACATTATTATTAATATTATTACATTATATTATTACCATTAAATTATTATATTATTATTAATATTTGCGCGTGGTTACGATACGATTACTAGGATAATTTACCATTGTATAACAAATAACCGTAAGATGGTTCACCTTATATTATATTCATTGTAAAGTCTACTTGTATAGGGCGTTCTTATGAACGACCATCGATAATTATCATTTTTGGACRGCAYACRGTAATAATGGAACGTATGTCGATGGTCATTCATAAGGAAATCTGCCTTACCGACAACTGAAGTCGGTAAACGGTCTTTTGAAAGTCGGTATTACCGACTTCGTGCTCCCACATTACCGACACTTATTATTCAACATTTAGTTAATATAAAAATTATTATTGGCATTTGTCTTTATTTAAATAATTGCTGCAAATAACATTATTATAAATCTTATTTCTTTTTTTCTAATCAAGGATAAACCTTGACAATTATTAATAATTA
>NW_014570027.1:53329-55102 GCF_001313835.1 Polistes canadensis
AAGATAGACTTCTCTATTATTTTGTGTTATCAATTGTGTAATTTAATATAAGAATATACTTTAGTTTTACCTGTGAAAAAGTGACATTATTCTAATGGATAAAACCCATATTACACCATAATCCTGCAAGCGTTTAATCAACATATCTGTAGTTCAAAACTAGTACATAAATAAAGAAATGCTATATAAAAAAAGCAGTTAAACGTTTTCTTTCAAGATTTAAAGCGCATAATAACAAATAAAAAGTGTTACGTTCAATAAAGTCCAGCAAATGACATTTATATTTCAACATCTGCCGTCCAAAAAAAGAAAAAAAATCATTTTATTGCAACATTTTTTGGTTACTTAACGTGAAGAACTCAATTCTTTTTCAACGAAATTCGATTGTAGTAAACCTGACATCCACTCTTTCTTGTTTCTAATAGCACATTTTTACCTTCGCTACAAAATTTTTAATATATTTAAAAAGAAATTTTTGGTAATTTTCGGATTAAATCGTAGTTAAAAATTATAAAAATTCAAAAAAAGTGATATTTACCAGAATCTATGAAATGTTTCTCTCAAGCTTTAAAGCGTATACTTACAAATAAAAAAACCTAAGTCCGAAAAAATTTTTCAAACATTATTTATATTCGGACTACTGCAGTTAAAGAAGAAGGAAAAAAATCATGCTATTACGACTTTTTTTGCTTACTTTACGTGTAGAATCCAGTAATCTTTCTATGAAAACTTGATTGTAGTCAACCTGACATCCATTCTGTCTTGTTACTAATAGCACATTTTACCGAAACTATAAATTTTTTAATGTATCTAAGAAAAATTTTCGCTGCTTTATAAATTAAATAATAGTTAAAAACTATCAGATACATAAAGAAATGCTATATAACAAAAGCTATAAAACGGTTTCAATTAAGTTTTAAAGCGTAAACTGACAAATAGAAAGTTTTAGGTCCAATAAAATCCCAAAAATAACATTTATATTTCAACAAATGCAGTCCGAAAAAAGGAAAAAAATCATTCTATTACAACATTTTTAAGTTACTTTACGTAAAGAATTCAATTATTTTTCAACGAAACTCGATTGTAGTAAACCTGACATTTAATCTGTTTTGTTTCTAGTAGCAAATTTTAACCATCGCTAAAAATGTTTGCATAAATTTAAAAGGAAATTTTCGCTACTTTCTAAATAAAACCGTAGTTTAAAGCTAGCAGATACATAACAAAATGCTATGTTAAAAAAGCTGTAATACGTTTTCTTTCAAGTTTTGAAGCGTATACTAACAAATAAAAAGTGTTACGTTCAATAAAATCCAGCAAATAACATTCATATTTCAACAACTGCAATCCAAAAAAAGGAAAAAAATCAATTTATTGCAACATTTTTTGGTTACTAAACGTGAAGAACTCAATTCTTTTTCAACGAAATTCGATTGTAGTAAACCTGACATCCACTCTTTCTTGTTTCTAATAGCACATTTTWMCTTCACAAAAAAGGTTTAATATATTTAAAAAGAAATGTTTGCTACTTTCTGAATTAAACCGTAGTTTAAAACTAGCAGATACATAAAGAAATGCTATATAAAATAAGCTGTAATACGTTTTCTTTTGAGTTTTAAAGCGCATACTAACAAATATATAGTTTTAGGTCTAAATAATATCAAGCAAATAACATTTATATTTTAACAATTGCAGTACAAAAAAAAGAAAAAAAACAATTTATTACAACATTTTTTGGTTACTTTACAGGAAGAACTCAATTCTTTTTCAACGAAA
>NW_014570027.1:55647-57062 GCF_001313835.1 Polistes canadensis
TTTAAAAAGAAATTTTTGCTACTTTCTAAATTAAACCGTAGTTTAAAACTAGCAGATACATAAAGAAATGCTATATAACAAAAGCGGTAAAACGTTTTCTTTCAAGTTTTAAAGCGCATACTAACAAATATATAGTTTTAGGTCCAAATAATATCAAGCAAATAACATTTATATTTTAACAATTGCAGTACAAAGAAAAGAAAAATACAATTTATTACAACAGTTTTTGGTTACTTTACGTGAAGAATTCAATTATTTTTCAACGAAACTCGATTGGAGTCAACCTGACATCTATTCTGTCTTGTTACTAATAGCACATTTTACCGTCACAAAAAAGATTTAATATATTTAAAAAGAAATTTTTGCTACTTTTTGAATTTAACCGTAGTTTATAACTACCAGATACATAAAGAAATGTTATATTACAAAAGCTGATAAACGTTTTCTTTTAAGTTTTTAAGCTAATAATACCCAATAAAAAGTGTTACGTTCAATAAAATCCAGTAAAAAACATTTATATTTCAAAAACTGCAGTCCAAAAAAATTGGACTTTTACAATATTTTTACTTACAATATTTTTTGGTTACCTAATGTAAAGAACTCAATTCTTTTTCAACGAAACTCGATTGTAGTCAACCTGACATCTATTCTTCCTTGTTACTAATAGCACATTTTACCTTCACAAAAATAATTTATTATATTTAAAAAGAATTTTTTTTGCTACTTTCTGAAATAAGCCGTAGTTCAAAACTTTCAGATACATAAAAAAATGCTATATAAAAAAAGCTGTAAAACATTTTCTTTCAAGTTTTAAAGCGCCTACTATCAAATAAAAAATGTAACGTTCAATAAAGTCTAGCAAAAAAAAATTTATATTTTAACAACTGCAGCCAAAAAAAAGAATAAAAGTTATTTTATCACAACATTTTTTTGTTACTCTACGTGAAGAACTCAATTCTTTTTCAACGAAACTTGATTGTAGTAAATCAAACATCCATTCTGTCTTGTTTCTAATAGCACATTTTTACCTTGACAAAAAATATTTATTATATTTAAAAAAAAATTTTTGCTACTTTCTAAATAAAACCGTAGTTTAAAGGTAGCAGATACATAACAAAATGCTATGTAAAAAAAGCTGTAATACGTTTTCTTTCAAGTTTTGAAGCGTATACTAACAAATAAAAAGTGTTACGTTCAATAAAATCCAGCAAATAACATTTATATTTCAACAACTGCAATCCAAGAAAAGGAAAAAAACCATGTTATTACAACATTTTTTGATTACTTAACGTGAAGGATTCAATTGTCTTTCAACGAAACTCAATTGTAGTAAACCTAACATCCATTTTCTCTTGTTACTAAAAGCACATTTTTACTTTACAAAAAAGGTTTAATATATTTAAAAAGAAATTTTT
>NW_014570027.1:58132-59324 GCF_001313835.1 Polistes canadensis
GATTGTAGTAAACCTGACATCCATACTTTTTTGTATCTAATAGCAAATTTTTTCCTTTAACAAAAAGATTTAATATAATCAAAAAAATATTTGCTACTATCTGAATTAAACGGTAGATCAAAACTAGCAAATACATAAAAAAATGCTACATAAAAAAAGCTGTAATACGTTTTATTTCTAGTTTTAAAGCATATACTATCAAATAGATAGTTTTAAGTCCAATAAAATCAAGCAAATAGCATTTGTATTTTAACAACTGCAGTCCAAAATAAGGAAAAAAATCATTGTATAACAACATTTTTCTGTTACTTTACGTGAAGAATTCAGTTCTTTTTCAACGGAACTAGATTGTAGTCAATCTGACATTTATTATGTCTTGTTACTAACATCACATTTTACAGCCACTAAAAAACTTTTCAATATTTTTAAAAAAATTTTCGCGTATTTCTGAATTGAACCGTAGTACAAAACTATCAGATTTATAAAGATATGATATAAAACAAAAGCTGTAAAACGTTTTCTTTCAAGTTTTAAAGCGTAGACAAACAAATAAAAAGTGTTGCGTTCAATAAAATCCAGTAAATAACATTTATATTTTAACAACTGCAGTACAAAAAATTGAAAAAAATCACTTAATTAAAAGATATTATGGTTACTTTACGTGAAGAACTCAATTCTTTTTCAACGAAACTCGATTGTAGTAAGTATGACATCCATTCTGTCTTGTTTTTAATAGCACATTTTTTCTTTCACAAAAAATATTCAATATATTTAAAAAAAAATTTTTGCTACTTTCTTAATTAAACCGTAGTTCAAAACGAGCAGATACATAAAGAAATGCTATATAAAAAAAGCTGTAATACGTTTTCTTTCAAGTTTTGAAGCGTATACTAACAAATAAAAATTGTTACGTTCAATAAAATTCAGCAAATACTATTTATATTTCAACAACTGCATTCCAATAAAAGGAAGAAAATCATTTTATCACAACAATTTTTTGTTACTTTACGTGAAGAATTCAATTATTTTTCAACGAAACTCGATTGTAGTCAACCTGACATCTATTCTGTCTTGTTACTAATAGCACATTTTACAGTCACTATAAATTTTTCAATATATTTAAGAAAAATTTTCGCTGCTTTCTGAATTAAACCGTAGTTCAAAACAATCAGATACATAAAGAAGTGCTATA
>NW_014570028.1:0-1798 GCF_001313835.1 Polistes canadensis
CAAACAAAATTCATATTATCTCGAACACCTTTTCCATACTTCTTCACACATGTTCATAAAAAGATATACCTTCAAATAAGAGAAAAAAAAAAAAAAACAGTATAAAAAGTAAATTAATTCATTTAAACAGTTCGTATATCAATGATTAAAACAGAAACTTTCAAAGTTGAGATTTAATTCGGTAATTAGTTAAAAAAAATTCTACAAAATTAACAAGTTAAATGCTACATCTTATTCTACCTCTACTTACACACACACACACATACAGAAACATGAGAAAGGTATCGTTCACACCTGTCTTAATAAATATTCGGCCTACGACGTTGTAGGTAATGAAAATAAAAATCTAAAGAAATAAAATGAATAAAAAAGAGAGAGAGAGAAGAAAAAGAAACAAAACAAAACAAATAAAAAAGAAGAAAAAGAAAGAAAAAAAAAAAACGGAATAAAGAAAGGGATCGTTTGTTAACGTATAAAAATCGGACTCTCTAACTCTGAACGTTGTCGAATCCGAGTAAGGAAGATCGGATTAATCGATCAAGAATAAAACTTGTAAAGGTAAGAATGAGAGAGAAAGAGAGAGAAGAAAAAAGAAAAAAAAAAAATGAGAGAAAGAGGATAGTTAGTTGGTGTAACTTTAGGTTCTCTTACCACTCGGTCATTCACAAGACACAGTTTTCTTCTACCTTTTACTTGATCACCACTCGATTTCTTAATTAGCAGAGAACATTCCGGCTGACAGATCGCAAACTTCTTTTTCTGGGCCAGCTGCGAACTAAATGACTCTCGTCTTTGGCACCTCTCGATATATAATTCTTCTTCTTTCTCTTCTTCTTCTTCTGCTTCTTCAATTTTTCTTTATTTTTTGTTTTTGTTTTATTCTTTCATTTAAATCCCCGTTCCACCCTTTTGTTTTTCGGTTTATTATTCGTAAACATCGAGAAAACCTTTCATTTCTATCCTTATTCGTACGAGTCAAAGGGTTCAGGGGGGTTGGAAGGGTTTGTTTGTTTAGTTTTGTTGGTAAATAAAAATTCACATGATTTATGGGTTTTTTTTTTTCCTTTTTTTTGGATTAATTGAGACGAGATTTCGAACAAAAGTTTGTTGCTTTTTGGATATTTCCGTTTTATCGGAATGGTATATTATTTTGGGGGGTGTGAGGGGGGGTAGAGGGGGGTTTAAATGTCGTTTTAAATATCCCATGGTATTTTTCTTTCTTTTTTTTGTTTTTTTATTGAAAACAAATTCGAGGAGAGATCGTAACAGATTAGAAAATAATTCTCGACGATAATTGGAATCACTTTAATTGGACCCCTTAATTGGATACTTTATTTAACTTTCTATCAATCTGTCACACACACACACACACACACACACACACACTTGGTTAAATATTTATTTGAATAACTATTTGCAATAGTGAGGAAAAAATCGTATTGAATTATTTTGTCTACGACGAGTTAAATCCAATGGTGTCGGGGGTTAAGTGAACTATAAAACCCTTTTTTACGAATAAAGATTATCTCGACGAAAGATTAAATAAATCATAGTAGACGAGGTAAGGAAAAGATAAAAATAATCTGTCTATATAGTGATCCTTCGAAGAATATATTGGTGAGAGAAAAGAATAAGAGATAATAAGAAACAAATACTTTAACCAGTGGTACTCATTCTATTCATCTTAAAAGAAAATCTATTTGATAATAAGACATATGACTAAAGATTAATTTTCAATCATTTTAAATATTATTTTTTAATGATATATATATATTAATATTTATTTGAAATATAAAAT
>NW_014570028.1:3266-5329 GCF_001313835.1 Polistes canadensis
ATTATCATTGAAAATATTCTTTTCTAATGACATATATATATATAATAATAATATACATTTGAAATATAAATTATAATATAGATATTAATACTTAATCTACCACAACACCTTATATATATACCTATTCCTAACAATGAAATAACTAAAAAGAAAACAATATATAATATATCTCAATATACAATAAAAATCTAAAACAACCTAGTTGTATAAAGTATACAATATATTTTCATTTATTTACAAAATAATATAATATATACAAATATATATAATATTACAATGTATCTAATAATATGTAATAATATGTAATATATACAATTTTAACCATTTTGTATATATATATCACCTTTCTTTTTATCAATAACAAAATACGATACTTTAACGAGTTCAAATTAATTTATCAAAAATTAAATGATTTTAATTTTGGAAGTGTAGTAAGGGAGCTAATTGTGGTAAAGGGGTAAGGAACCATGGTGGTAAAAATTGTTAGTAAAAAATATATTTATAGTTAGTATCAAAATATAACATATACATATTATCAAAATGTATAATATACATATATATTAATAATAATATTAGATTATTTAATTTTAATGCAAATTGATTGATTTTATATAAAATATATCTCTATAAAATAGAATTATTATTGTAAAAAATATAATTTTTCGACACTTGGGAGAGGGGGAGGGATAGTAGGAGTGTGGGGGGGGAGGGGGAGATTGGAAGGATCTTGAAGATTCTTTTTGACTTGGAATTACTTATGACTTGAATAGAGCCCGGTATTGCTCGTTTAAGAAGTTCCCCATGAGATGGAAGGATACCCATGCATGGGTAATGCGATGCAATAATCGAGTGAGTGAGTGAGTCGTCTCGTCTCGTCTCGTCTCGTCTCGTCTGGTCTCGTCTGGTCTTGTCTGGTCTGGTCTCGGTCGCAAGGTTCGCCTATAAAACGCGAACACAAGCCAGCCCCATAATTACTGTGTGGAAGTGACTGCTTGGTTGCTTGGTTACTTGCCGGTTAACGTTCCACCTCGTCCACCTCTCGGTTCATCGGCTCGATTGGTTTAACTTGGGACCTAACGGGTCTGTTACCAACCAATCATATCCTTTCTTTATATCTTTATATTTATTTTCATTGTGTGTCTTTTCATTTCCAATAGTAACCTTAGACCTATCACACACACAAACACACATGCATTACATATATTTGAGAAAAAAAGTAATTATTGTTCGTGTTATATTCGTGAATAATTTTCTGCAATGTGTTTTTGTTTTTGTATTTTGATTTATCATAGATTTATTTGAATTTTTTTCTAATATTCGTTTATTTGAAAATAATATTTAATCGATGATACACGTAATATTGTAATTCGTTTTCTCTTAATATTCGATTCGAAGGAATTGAAAATTCTTCTTCTATTTATTTTTTCTTTGTATTTTTTCTATGTCGAGCCTGACTCGCGCCATCAATTTTTATCTCGAGGGAAATAAACTCGGTTTGTCGAGTCTCACTCGACATTTGTATTATCTTATCTGTATGTTTTAGTTAATGTTCATTTCAAATGTAACATTTTCATTCTGATAAGATAATTGAAATTTAATTTGGTGTATAAAGGTTTAAGAAAAAGGCCCACCATCAGTTATTAGGGTTTATACGAATGATTGGAAATGGGAGAGAAGGTAAAACTTTGAACAGGAATATCGAACAACATAAGCACGTAACAAAACCCATCTATAATTATTAAACCTAACCGGTTGTATGTCACGTGATAACAGTACTTTGTTGTTGCAGTAGTATGTCACGTGAGAGGTGACAAAACGGATCTTGTTGAAATACACTTTCTGTGAAATGTGGGCCTGATTGTCATGTCAATTTGATTTATTTAATAATTTTATTGGTATATATTATATATATTTAGAAAAATTTAAATAATTTCGTTATAAAAACATATGTTGATTTTTAATTGAATTATAAAATTTATACAAATATTAATTTCTTCTCATCCCCACTCCTTAGGTCCCAAAATTAATATGTATTGTCATCCCCACTCCTTAGGTCCCAAAAT
>NW_014570028.1:5870-8093 GCF_001313835.1 Polistes canadensis
TCATTCTCACTTCTTAGGTCCCAAAATGTATGTGTCATTGTCATCCCCACTTCTTAGGTCCCAAAATCTATATATATATATATATATATAATTTAAAATAAAAATAAAAGTAAAAATATTATTTGACAAAAATAAAGACGTGTATAATAAACACTAGAATGATTTTTTAAATTCCTTTTTTCTTAATGAATTACTGTATAATTATCAGTAGTGTGTGTGTGTGTGTGTGTGTGTGTTCTTGTTGAATCTTTCGCAAAGCAACAGGTGCAACAAGCAAACGTTTGAAAACGTATTAAAAAAAGACTGTTCAAAAAGAGGAACACACCTCCTACCTTTGCCAATCGGGTATCGAGATTATTATAGGGTAAGAAATACGGGCCCAGTTGACTTTAACAAACGTTTAACCGAATGAGATAGAAACAAGATGGAAGATTGGTTAACTTAACTAATTTTGTTTAATAAAATACGCGTACGATGGATATAATAATGTTTAATCGTTTGTATTGAATAAAAAAAAAAAAACAAAGAAGAAGAGAAATAAAGGAAAAAAAAAAAGAAGAAAGAAGTGAGAGATCATCTCTGTTCGATAATCGATAAGAATGAAGAATGGAGGAACACCATAATCCATAAAAGAAAGTCAATGTAAGATAAAAAGAGAATAAGAGAGAAAGAGAGAGAAAATAAGTAGGCGTTTCCATATCGAATCAAGTTGAGAAGCCTAAATTCGTGACAGTTCACATGCACGCGTTCTACCCTACCTAACACACAATATCATCCCCCTTTTACACCCCTTTTTCTCTACCCATCAGCAAAGCAAAAATTCGTCAGAGTATCCTAAGAAAGAATAAGGTGACATGAAAACGTAAGAAGATGAAAAAAAATAGAAAAAAGAAAATAAATGATTAAAAAAAAAGTAAAAGGGAGAAAGGTATATAATATACTGGTCGAATAATAACAATAATAATAATAATAATAATAAAAAAGTGCTATGCAAGAAAAATTGTGTCACAAACTAAAATAAAATTCAATATAAAAATAACAAGTTAACGAACGCGCAAAGATATTTAACATCTGCCCTATAAAATAACGAATACTCTATATGTTAAACGTAGATACACACAAGCACACACACACACACACACACATGTGTATACACTTACGCGCACGCGTATGTACACCAATCGCTATGCCAAACCCTAATCTTTCGTTGGTATTACTACAGGAAGGGTCTGATTTGTAATTTATCGTTTTTTCGATTATATGTGGGCACCCTCCCCCCCCCCATTTTTTTCCCTAGTTCTTCTTCGTCTTCTTCTTCTTCTTTTTTGAAGACTGTCAGAAAAAGAAAAAAGAAACAAAATGTAAGGAATGTCGCGATAAAAAGCTGGCAACTTGAATAATTAATACGTTTTCATTTTCTCTCTCATTCTTTCTCGTTTTCTCAGTGATTCTCATTTTAATTTTTTTTTTTTATAAAGAAGGGATAACAAGGGGGGGGTGGGTGGTTAATTAGAGAAAAATTATCGTAAGTATGTAACGATTTTTTCTTCTTATTGTTTTCGTTGTGATTTAGTTTTTTTTTTGATGAGTAATTAAAACTATTCAATGTTTCTCAGTGGTTCTCATTCTAATTATATTTTAATAAACAGGAGGTAAGAGGGGATTAGAGAAAATTTATCGAAATTCTTTAATGATTTTTCTTGTTCTTGTTCATGTCGTTGGTTGTTTGAATTTTTGATGAATAATTAATACGTTTCAATGTTTCTCAGTGGTTCTCATTCTAATTATATTTTAACAAACAGAGAGTAAGGGAGGGAAAATTTATCGAAATTCTTTAACAATTTTCTTTGTTTTTTACGTTGATTTAATTTGTTCTCGAATAATTAACACATTTCAATATTTCTCAGTGATTCTCATCCTAATTATATTTTGATAAACATATAGTAATAGGAAAATTAGAAAAAAATTGTCAAAATTCATTAACGATTTTTCTTATTGTTTAAATTGATTTATTTTTCTCGAATAATTAACACGTTTCAATATTTCTCAGTGATTCTCATTCTAATTATATTTTGATAAACATATAGTAATAGGAAAATTAGAAAAAAATTGTCCAAATTCATTAACAATTTTTCTTATTGTTTACATTGATTTAATTTGTTCTCGAATAATTAACACGTTTCAATATTTCTCAGTGATTCTCATCCTAATTATATTTTGATA
>NW_014570028.1:10311-12122 GCF_001313835.1 Polistes canadensis
TTTATTTATATCAACGTCTAAAAGTAGACTTTTTAACGATACCGATCGTTTCAAATGTGTCCAATCGTTTCACGGTGTTGCTGGGTTTGAATATGCTGATTTCATGTGTTTTTGTTTCTTTTTTTTTTTTCTTTTCAAATAAAAATAATTATCATTCGTTAGAAATTATTTGGAATGTTATTACGATCAGATGTTTAAGAAAAGGATTCATGGTTTTTTTTTGTTTTCTTCTCCTTTTTTTTTTTCTTTTTTTTTCTTTTTTTAATAATAACGAGCAAAAAAATATTTATTCGGAATATAAAAAAAAATCTATGAGGAAAATAAAAATAAAAACAACAAAAAAAAAAAACAAAAAAAGAAAAAGTTTGATTTACACATAATAATTATGCGAAAGAAAAAACGGAAAAAGTGGGCAGCGGGGGAAGGGGCTTTGAAGAAAAAAATTATTTTCTAAACGATTTACGCGCGAGCTAAAATAAATATCAGAAAGAAGGGAAGAAAGAAAAAAAAAAAAAGGGGAAAAAAAAAAAAAAATTGAGATTGCAATGAGGAACGTTTATCGTTTGAAATTACATCGTCTTTACTATACGGGGTGTGAAAATGATTATTTGAGAGAAGTTGAATTATAGCCGGTGGATATAATAATTACACGGGTCAGAAAAGAAAAAGAAAAAAAAAATAAGAAAAGACGAGAAGGAAAAAAAAAGAAAAAAAAAACAAAAGAAAAGAAACAGAACGATTGCCCCCTTAGATAAAAGACATCTTGCCAGTCCGATAATTGTGACCAGAAAAAAAAGCCAAAAAAACAAACGAACAAACAAAATAACACAACCGGGTATGAGAAGTAATAAAAATAAAGAATTTTTGTAAGCTATAAGCCCAAACGTGTAATGTTTTTTTATTTCTTTATTTATTTGCAAAGTTTCAGTTTGAAAAAGGGTAGTTATTGTTTCGAAAAACAGGGGTTGGGAGGGGGGTGAAAGGTAAAAGAAGGCTAGGGTTAAATTATATAAATTTTACGAGATTCTTCGCTTACCACAAATTGTTTTACAAATTGTTATTTTTATTCTTGTTTTCAACTTGTTGTTGTTGTTGTTGTATTTTTTTTTCTACTATTACTATTACTATTATTATTATTATTATTACTATTAACTTCTTTTGAAGTTTCTTTTCGGCAAGGACGAAGAAGAAGAAGAAGAAGAAGATGATGAAAAAGAAAAAGGATACGAATACAAGCAGCAAATATTTGTATAACAAAGCTTTTATATACCGCTCGTGGGCTAATACCACCGCCCATTATTGGCACCTGCTCGAGATAATAAAGCAATTGGGTAAACGATTATCGAAATTCGCAAGTGGATAATGCCATCAAGAATATCCATCCATCCGTCCATCCATCCGTCCATCCATCCATGGTTGCCTCGAGCTTAGGCTTTCCACGAAATGTTTCTTACTTTCTTATTTATGACGAATTATATAAATTATTATTAATCTCTGTGTGTGTTCACATAAACACTCACACATATTTTACATTGTTTATCATTAAAATATTGTTCAACTGATATTCTTAATAATGTATATTAATTCAGAATTGTTTATAAATTGTATTTGAATATATTCAAATAACAAATCCAAATAATTGTATCATTGTTTGATATCAATGGTTTATAACTAACATATTGGTGTAACAATTTAATGTTTAAATAGTRTTGTATATAACGTATGTGTGAGAATATAAATACTTATGTTAGAATTGAAATTGAAATAGTTAATATAAATAATTGACAAGAAAAATTATAATGGAAAAATAA
>NW_014570028.1:14157-19729 GCF_001313835.1 Polistes canadensis
ATTTTTGTAATAGAAAATTATATATATTATTTAAAGAAATGAACTTTGTGGAAATATAATTAAAACATTGCAAATTAAATACTTCTAAGAAATGTTTCTTATTCCCTTTTTTAATACTGAAAGACCAAAATTATTATTAATATAAAATCTGTGTTTATTCTTTATCATTAAAATATTGTTCAATTGATATTCTTAATAATGCATTATAATTCAGAATTGTTTATAAATTGTATTTGAATATATTCAAATAACAAATCCAAATAATTGTATAATTGTTTAAAATCAATCAATGTGTTATATCTGACATATTGGTGTAACAATTTAATGTTTAAATAGTGTTGTAAATAACGTAAGTATAAAAATATAAATATTTAGAATCAACTAAATTATTATTATTAATCTGTGTTCATTCTTTAACATTAAATCGTTTAACCGATTTATTTAATAATCATCATAATATTCAAAATAATTTATAAATCGTATTTGAATATATTCAAAAAATAACAAATACAAATAATTGTATCATTGTTTGATATCAGTGTATTGTATCTAACATATTGACGTAAGTGTAACGTGTAAATAATGTTATATATATATATATATATATATAGTGTGACAATGAAACTATAATAAGTATGAATAAACCTAGAATAAATTTCAATGGCGAATATGGTTAATTGGAACATCGCGTATAATCTAAAAATAAATTGTATTGTTTAGTTATTTATAAATAAAACAATATATACATATTATAACAAAAAGAACTTTATGCTAACAATAGTTAAATCATTGCCAATCTAATTATGTTAAGTAACGAGAATAAATGTGAAATAAATCGAATAATGTGTTAGAAACATTGATTAACAAATTCAAATAAACGCACTGATAGAAAAAATAGAACAAAAATGGGACGAAAATGAATCTAAGTTAACTCGTGTTAATTGAAATTATATTCTAGTAACTTTCCCCAAAATCCAACAAACATTTCTAGTAAAAATAATAACTTTATGCGACTACAATTAAATCAATTGCCAATCCAATTTGAAATCTAATGAAAATACATGTAAAATCAATCGAATAATCTGTTAGAATAGTTTAATTAATATTAATTGTTATAAAAAAAAAAACAAAGAATAACTTTATTCCAATTACAATGAAATCAATAACCAATCCAATTGAAAAAATAACGAAAATACCTGTAAATAAAATCAATCGATCAACGTGTTAGAAAATTAAACATTAAACCCTACCTATACCTAACGTGAGTGATCAATTGATCCCCTTTAAAAAGAACACCCCGTATATTTTAATATAAAATCAAATTTTAACCAACCAAATATACCACCTTTTAAAATTAGAAACAAATAATCTACAATTTCATACATTTTTACCTGAATTTTGTTTTTTTTTTAACAAATTATAAGACACGGTTATATTTGTGACCAATGACGGTGCATTTAATTTTGATACAAATTTAAATTAATTTAACGATAAAAAAAATATTCTAATAGAAAGGAATGAAAAAGAATGGAAAGTAAATAATCCATAAATACAACACCTAAAGCACAATCAACATACTACATAACAGAAAAAATATTGAGAAAAATTGTAAAAAAAAGAAAAACAAAAGAAAGGAAGATAGTAATATCATTGGTAGATAGAAAAAAGTAGGAGTGGGGGGTACAGTAGGAAATATTTCGATTTCTTTGTAGTAATAACGAAGATATATACAAGAAGGACGATCGTGATACGCGTTTTCGTCAAATTTATGTTGAAAATAATGAAATACCGAGTACAATAATTGTCCACTAGGGCGGCGTTGGTGTTCATAAGTTCAGATTTAATTACATGTGATTGTATAAATAAACTAATGAAACAAATAGTTCTTTTGAATGTTTTTCTTTTAAATCACGAAGTCTCTTAATTTAATTAAAGCTTAATTCAAAGATTAGGATTCATTTTCTTACAGCTCAACAGGTTATGTTTATATTGTTAATTTTGAGGTTAACTGGCAATTACATTTTACGTGCATTCATTTTCATACTAATCGAATTAAAGATAAATTCATTCCATTTAACAAGTTTTGTATTACAGATAAATAAGATGATTTATCTAAATTATTTTCCATGCTATTGTTATATTTATCTTGACTTTGTCATATCATAACCTATTATTCTATTATTTTTTCCTAAGATCAGATCAAGCGAATCGACGCGCTCTCTAGTGGCAATAAAAATCATCTATTCATTGTTAACATTATATCCACATTTTTATAACACTGCAATTGTTCTACCTTGTATATAAGCTCCGCGTGAAACCACAAAAAAAAAAAAAAAATACAGAGAATAATTGAAAGAAAAAAAAAATAATTAAAACAAAATAAAAGAAGACAGTAATATCATTGGTAGATAGAAAGAAATAGGAGTGGGGGGGGGGGTTAAGGTATAGTAAGAAAAATTTCGATTTGTTCGAAATCGTAAAGGTAATCTTCGTCGTTGTCGTTGAGGAACGTCGTGGAACGTCGTTTAAACGTCGAGGAACGTCGAGGAACGTTGGGGTCAACGTTGACGTCGATTAACCGTCGGATTACGCATGTCCTGGCAGCTGCGCGCATCCTTCCTGGGCGTTCCAAACAACCACCAATCGGTGTTATTCTCTAATAACAAGTGCTCACCGAGTGGGCCAATCATCGAATAGGAAGGTATCAGTGCGGGTGTCATCAGCCATTCAGCATACCCGATTTTATCGTTCAAATGTGAATAGGGGAATAGATGGTTTTTCATGGGATGGGGTGAGGTGGGGGGTTGGTGGTGGTGGTGGTGGTGGTGGTGGTGGTAGGAGGAGGGGGTTGACGATACTGAAAGGAAGGAAGAATATGTTACCGTTGCTGCTGCTGCTGCTGTTGCTGCTGTTACTACTTCCCTTCTATACTAAACGCTATCTGATTATAGTCATCGCGATTTCACTCATTCCTATTTAACTTATTTCTATCTTTTTTTTTTGTTTCTTTTTCTTTTGTCATTTCCTAGGGGGGGCGGGGGTATAGGGGGGTCTTTGAAAATGATTTCTTCCTATTGCGTTGGATTGTTTGTTTTGTTTTGTTTTGGTTTTGTTTTTCGTTAATAATATATCGTATTTAATTCTCGTAATATAATCTAATTTTCGTATAATAATCGTTTCTTTATTTCTTTCATTCTATTTGAGGTTATATTTCTTTTTTGGCGCGTTTTCTGAAAGTGAAGTTAGATGCGAATGAAAAATCGACACCACGAAGTTGCCGATATTTATACGATGGGCGGGAAAATTGAAATTATTTTTGCGGTTATTGAGATTATATTCGTTTTGATACGCTAAAGATGTATAACTTCTTACGATCGCGTACATGAGTACACACATCAGTTTATTTTTTTGTCGTTATTGTGTCGTATTATTTTGAAATATAATAGAATTTTGTTATGGTATTATATTATATTACCATCGTATTTTGGTATTATTGTTATTCGTGCTTTTTCTGATTTATATCATTTTTTTTTTTTTTTCATTCATATATGATATATTTTATTTAATTTCTTTTCTTTTATTTCATTTATTTTATTATAGATATTTTGTATTATTTTCATTCGAAAGGTAATATTGTTAAATGTAAGTAAACATTAATGAAAAACAGAGAAACCAAAAAAAAAGAAAAAAGAAATAATAACTCGTTGTACGAATGAAATTTCTTCCAAACTTTTGATTTGATTTGATTTTATTTTACTATCCCCACACAATTGTCTGCTATCCTATTATAGAATTATTTCATTTTATTCTAAATTTTTCTTACCAACGCTAATATATTTTTTCCTCTCTCTCTCTCTCTCTTCACATTATTTATACATTAAAAAAAACAAAAGAAAAATAATAAAAAAGATAATATAGTTGGATATTTAATTATACACAAAAGAAAAAAAAGAAAAAATTGTATAACCTTTTTATATGAAGACACAGTTGAGATGAAAATGTGACAAATAAAAGATTATAGGTTATAGAAAAGAAAGAGATCATGACTGTGAGAGAAAGAGAGAGAGAGAGAGAGAAAGAGAGGCCCTTCACCCTAATCGATCCATAGAAAATCGAGGGTACACCTTGCGTCTCGAAATTGTCCTTTTTCTCTCTCTCTCTCTCTCTCTCTCTCTCTCTCTCACACACTTTTTCTTTGTTAAAGAAGAAGAAGATGACGATGAAGATGAGGACGGCAATTCGGGCTCCATAAATTGCGATTTTGACCGAGAGATTAATATTTGATCGACGCCGTGTTTTACCCCGTGAAATCTTACATAGGGGAAGAGAATAAGAAGAAGAAGAAGTGAAGAAGCAGGCCGGTCATAGAAGAAACAAACAAAAGAAAAAGAGAGAGAGAGAGAGAGAGAGAAAAAGAACGTTTTGAAAAATAAAAATAAAAACAGTTAACTCTTTCTAAGCATGGCAAAAGAGTGGATGCATCTTGATGCATCTTTCGAACAGCTGCCGGTATCTCTTTCGAAGCACAAATTATTATTATCTTCACTCTCTCTCTCTCTCTTTTTCTCTTTCTTTCTTTCTTTTCGTTTCCTTTTCTTTCAACTTTCTTTTGATGAAATTAATATGGACAAAATGTACTCCTTTTCTGTTTCTTTCTTAAATTTGAACGTATTATTCATCGAAAAACTTCATTTTTCTATTAGAAAATTGATATATAATATAAATACTGTGTGTGTGTGTGTTTTATTATTATTATTATTGTTTATTATTTCTATATTAATTCTTTACCATTTATTATTATTTATATTAATTTTATTAATTGTAATTATTAATTTTATTATTCATATTAAATTTATTATTTTTATATATATAATTAGGTTTTTATTGCACAACTTACAAAGTTTCTTAAAATGTCTTATCATAATTATTACATATATATTTATCTCACATTTTTGGTTTATGCTCAACTCCTCCTCCCTCTCCTCTACCAATATTTATCAATATATTATTATTATTTATATTATTTCCATATATTAATCCTAAATTTATTATTAATTTATTCTCAATTTTTCTCATACTTTTTCAAGAAATTCAGAATTGTTTCCTTACTTAAATACTCGTTTATTTGCACCTAATTCAATGCATGCTGTTGTGTAACGAACTTACGCTACCGAAACAACTTTTCTTAGTTTCGTATGATTCGGATCATGATTTTTCCCAGTTGCCTTCATCAAAAAAGGATTCCCCCACTGGGATTCGATCCACTGATGTTTGTAGTCGAGAGACAACGTCTCTACTGCCTGAGCTATTCAGGGACTACTAAATAAACAATAAATTATTATAATATAACATATGTTATCTCTATTATCCATATCACTTTCTTTCAAAACTGATTCGAAGAAGAAGAATAAAAAAATTAAATAAAATAACAAGAAAAAAAAAAAAACATCTTTTCCATATAGTATAAAATTATGCCAAAAGAAAAAGAAAAGAAAAAGGAAAAATATTAAATTGTTGAAAAATCCAATATAATAAATCCAATATATAATAAATCATATAAAAAAAAATCCAC
>NW_014570028.1:23096-24168 GCF_001313835.1 Polistes canadensis
CGAATTACATCGAACATTATATTTATTTCCTTTAACCGCGAAATTTCTTTTCTCGAATCGTCACAAAAATAATATCTAAAGTTAACCCATCGGTCTTCCAATAATTATTTACAACAATTTAGTTTGGAAAAAATCGTAATAACAGCGTACGATTCCGACCCGTATTTCATAATAACCGGGTTTACACGTAAGATATTAATTGTCGTTAAATTATCTTACATAACATTCATCCCTTTTCTTTCTTTTCTTTCTTTTATTATTATTATTATTAGAAAATTGTTCGCGTATCTCGTGATTCCTTCAAATTATCCCTATCTATATCCTATACATAGAAATATCTATGTCTGTTCACCTTTCATTACGAACATTTTTTTCAATGGACCGTTAACGTATAAGCCCCCGTTCCCACCTCCCCCACCACCCCGTTTTTTTTTTATTTTTTTTTCCCCCCCATTTCTCGGTCAAAATTTCTCGAAATGCAAAAACCAATGATCCACGAAATTTGTTCATTGGTTGTTCGTGAGCGTGGGCGTTGGGCCGTGGTGGGGCGGGGCAGGGGCAAGGGGGGAGGGGGTCGGTTGGTCCGAAAAAAAAAGTCTGGAAAAAAAAAAAAGAAAAGAAAATAAAACTTTCGGGAAGTGAGAGAATGATCGGGAATGAAGATTGGTGGTGGGAGGGGTGGGGATGGGGTATAAAAAAAAACGTTTGTATCTCGTAACTTGCTCGTGTTTCTTTCGAAAGAAAAAAAAAAGAAAAAACAGAAAAAGAACAAGGGAAGAAAGATGTAATCGCGACCGACTTTCGACACGCGACTAAAATACGTCCCATCTCTCTCTATCTTTTATTCATTCTTTCTTTCTTTCATTCCATCATTCTTTCATTCTTACGTTCCCTCTGTCACGTTATTTCGGCTTCCACGAAGATCAAAAGTATGATGGTTCTTTTTTTGTTTTTCTTTTTTTTTCTCTCAAAGGACTCGATATCTCTTTTTTGCGAACTCTTGCGTAAGGGATTGTATATATAATCCCTTTTTATGTATATATATATATATATATATATATATATATATATA
>NW_014570028.1:25932-27199 GCF_001313835.1 Polistes canadensis
ATTTTCAACTCAGCCATTGCGACGTCATTTCCGGTGACCCCACCGAAAAAAAAGTGTTTTCGCGTTGACAGCAGAACTTATAAACGGTGAGGGTTCTTCTGTTGAAAAAATAGGGTCTTTTAGTGAATACTTAAAACTAGAAACTGGAGGAAGGAAAAAGAAAAAAATTGAAATTTGGATTTTTGGCAACGTTTTTAGCAAGAACATTCAAATTTCGCTAGAATTTGCCACCACATTTTGGTTTCTTAAAATTCGATTTTATGAAAAAAAAGGAAAATCCTTTGTCCAAGTTCTTGTCAATAGTATCACGAAGACGTGTAGCAAATATCATTCAAATCAGGTAAATAGTTTTCGAGAAATCTTGATCAACCGATTTTAGAAAAAGCGTTTTGAGAAAAACGCGTTTAAAGATTTGTGTGCTTCTCAAGGCTCTATCTTTTAAACTACTACTCCTATCTACTTTAAAATTCAATACAATATTCTAGATGAGTTGTAGAATTAAAAAAGATAAAAAAAAAAATTTTTGTTGAAAGTCCCAAACCCATGTAACCCCTTAAAATAACCATTTTGTTTTCGTCACGAAATTTGGGCGACGTGTTATTTAGTTTCGTGCATTTTTTCTGTTTTTTTTTTTTTGTTCACGCATGCAGAATAGAATTTTGCGCGACGGTAGCTAGCTATATGGTGAACAAGGATCCCCCATTATCCTTTTCACCGTTTTATTTTTTGCTTTCCCCCCCTGCCCCCTCCAATGAGAAGATAGGCAGCTAGCTGTTCGATTGGTTCATCCTTTTAGGCGGATGATGATCTCTCTGAAAGAATAATCATTTTTTTTTTTCAGATATAAACGGAGATGATTATTTTGAAGAATACTGCGAGGGAGTTTGATGATTGTTGTTCCACCTATTTCCTGTTTCTTTCTTTCTCTCTCTCTCTCTCTCTCTCTCTTTCTTTTTCTTATTTCTTTTTGTCTTTTTACAATGATTGTCTAACTTTTCGTTACTTTTTTTTGGTTTTTTTTAGTGTCAATTATGTACTTATCAAACGCGTACCTAACCTAAAAATTAAAAATAGCATCGATAGAAATTTTACACCAGGCGTAGATAAATATTTTTATTAATAATAATATAATTTAACAGGACGTTTTGTTATAATCACATTTTAGATATTATTTATTTATTTATTTATTTATTTATTTAATTGTTGCAATATATTTCGTTTAATTTTATTAATTATTCGAAATGGCTCATTTGTTTCATGCGTAAAT
>NW_014570028.1:30711-32360 GCF_001313835.1 Polistes canadensis
AAAGAATTTAAAACGTTGGTTTAAAAATAACTTAGATATATATATATATTATTAAAATTACTTTAATAATAATAATCTTAAACGTATTTTCATGATACAAAGTATGAAAGAGAAGGAAAAAAACAAAAACAAAAAGAAGAAGAAACAAGTTTCTAGCTGGTTAGTTTTGTGAGACAAAATAAAGAGAACAAGGGGTTAGGAAATTCGCGTGTTACCAAATGAAAAGTTTTTTTCTGAACATGAAACGAGTATGACGTGTAAAGGAAGGTAGCATGATCGCGTCACGCAGTAGCATGAAACAAGTTAGGCCAAAATATTATTATGCTATATTCGAAATGTGATTAAATTTCATGAATAATTGAGCCGTTTATTTTGAAAGTGGCCTAACTCCATTTGTCAATTATTTTCGATTAAGCATGGTCACATCTACAACTTTAAATTATCTATCAATACAGCATTTAAGATTACTTATATTCCGAGTAAATACAGTAATTCTGGACACATAAGTTTTCAGAGTTAAGTTGAATAACTGAGCCGTTTATTTTGAAAGTGGCCTAAGTCCCATTTACACTTAAATTATTGCTACTTCAGTAGCATATTATAAACGCAATATAACAAAAGCGTTAATAATAATTTACTGTTTGCCCTCCAAGATTATTACAATATTATCGAAAAGTTTCGGAAAGGTAATAACTTTATTGTACATGAAATGAAACAAGAAGATTTTGAATCAACAAAATTATTARAAGACGCAATTTTTAAAAGGGTCAAGAATTCTAACGGAGAACCARTAAACTGGTTTAAAATATGTTGGATGGGTTTTGTCAAAAAATGAACCGTATCAAATTTTCTATAAGACATCAATGAATGAGAACGACAATTTTCAAGTCCTGAATTTATTACCACGTCGGGGTAGACCAAGAAACTTCGAAAATATTGTATTGACATCACTGTAGAAAAATATCAGACAAATTACAACTGCAAATTTCAAGGACATAATTGACTTATTACGATATATATCACCGGAACATCACGATTTCTTGAAATCACTTTTACATACACAAAATGTAGATGATGTAGAAAATTGTTTTGTAATTAATGTTTGTAAAAAATATTTTGAATCGCATAATTTATGGTTTTAAAGTTTTATAAAGATATGTAAAATAAAATGAGTATTGTTTTTTTTTTCAATTTGAAACATCTTAAATTATGTTTAATGGACTTAGGTTCCTTCAAATATTATAACGAATCTGGTTGTTAATTTTGAAAGTGGCCTAACATTATTCTTGGTAAGAAAACGCATATTATTCACTTAATAATCGCCATTATTTTAATATGAACTATAAATTGAACACCTTTAGATACACTTAAGGGGTTACATGGGTTTGGGACTTTCAAAAAAATTTTTTTCTTTTTATCTTTTTTAATTCTACAACTCATCTAGAATATTGTATTGAATTTTGAAGTCGATAGGAGTAGTAGTTTAAAAGATAGAGCCTTGAGAAGCACTCAAATCTTTAAACGCGTTTTTCTCAAAACGCTTTTTCTAAAATCGGTTGATCAAGATTTCTCGAAAACTATTTAACCGATTTGAATGAAATTTGCTACAAGTCTTCGTGATACTATTGACAAGGACTTGGACGAAGGAT
>NW_014570028.1:35100-37213 GCF_001313835.1 Polistes canadensis
CACCCCCACCCCACACCCCCACTCCCACCCCTTCTACACCTCTTGCTATAGCTGCTGCTGCTGCTGCTCCTGCTGCTGCTGCTGCTGCTGTTGGTGCTGGTAATGCTGGTGCTGTTGGTGTTGGTGTTGGTGCTGGTTCTGTTCGTTTACCCCCTCCCCGCTGTTAGTCAGATAATCAAGCTCGGTTATAGTCTCCTCCTGTCCTGTTGGTGCGCGCACGGCGCATTTCGACGTCCAACCGCAGTCGCCCTCGTCGTTTGCCACCGACTTGCCGGCAAACTCTTTCTATTCCTCGTGTCGTGTTGGTTTCGGTTTTGGTTACGGTTACGGTCTCGGTTTCGGTTTCGTGTTGGTTACGGTTTTAATTTTGATTTTGATTTCGGTTATCGTGTCGTGTTTGTTCCGTGACGTGTTGTTCCGTGTCGTGTCGTGTTGTTTACACGGCCCACTATCATCATCTATATTTTTTATTATTGTATTATTACTCGCGAATTATATATTGAGAATATAATAGAAAAGTAAAAGAAAAAGGGGGGCTTTGTTGGGTTTTGAATTTTGATAACCCATTCGTAAATCAACGACGTAAACCACGTGTAATATAATTTTTTTCATTTTACTTACTCGTTTAATTGTTATTATTATTATTGTCACGCGAATTATATTGTGAGAAAAGTAAAGTAAAGAAAAAGAGGGGGGTTTGTTGGGTTTTGAATTTTTATCCCCCATTTGTAAATCAACGACGTAAATCACGCGTAATATAATTATTTTCATTTTACTTACTCGTTTAATTATTGTTTTTGACAAATCTATCCATTCGTTCACTCTTATTTTTTTTGACCTCCCCCCCCCTTTCATAATCGTTCGTAAGGGGGTATAAATTGTTAACGATTCTACGTAGACAGGGGGGTGGTCGATCGGATTGTTTTTTTTTTGGGGGGATTTATTTATTATTGTTGTTGTTTCGTTTCGTGTTATTATTATCGTTATTGTTATTGTTATTTTCATAAAAAAAAAAAGAAACTTTCATTCGATTATATTATGACGAAATTAAGTGCGTTCACTTATTTTTCACTTGACATTTACGATTATTTCATAATTATCGCAAAGTGATATATATATATTAATTTTTATATTATTATATATATATATAAACAATTATTTATATTTTTAATCACGTCTCGTAAATTTGGATTTGTCGATCATTTTATTATTATTATTATCATTATCATCTGTCAATGAAGAAAAGATTAGTTTCACGTGGAATTATTTGACCACTTGTCATGTTTACTTCAAGAGGAAAACAATAACCAATGAGAAGACGAGGTTTTTTCTATTTTCTTCCACCCCCCTCTCTCTCTCTCTTCCTTAAACTTTTCATGGAAATTGAAGAAGAACAATACAATTAACGTTGGATGATATCGTTATTTGTTTCTTGGACAGTAAAAATTCAAGCAGGTGGAAGAAGTAAATCTGGATTATAAAAATCAACAGGTACGTAAGTTACTCACTCATTCTCATTCGTTTACTCACTAACTTACTCTTATTATTATTATTATTATTATTATTATTATTATTATTTTTCTTCTGTATTTTGTTTTACATTTATCCAATTGGGATGAGAGAAGGAAGGAAGGAAAAGAAAAAAAAAAAGAAAAAAAATGGGCAAACGTAGTAGCCATGACGGACGTTTCCGCGTGTAATTGTCGGCCGGCATCGACTGAACAAATAAATTATCCTCGTCGCAAGTTTCTTGCCAATTAAACCGATCCCTACCCTCCCCCTACCTCCCTCCTCATCTTTTTCTTTCTTACCCCATCATCTCCTTCCATATAGTTGTCCCCCTTCTCCACCTATCAACTCATCATCAACCCCTTCTTTTATTTTATTTTATATTTTATTTTATTTTTTTATTTCTTTGTACATACACACAGACACACATATATATATATAAACAACACATATATATATATAACAAAACAATTCACAAATGTTTAAACTTAATATTTTATTTTATTTTATTTTATTTTTTTATTTCATTGTACATACACACACACACATATATATATACATATACATAACAAAACAATTCACAAATGTTTAAACTTAATATTTT
>NW_014570028.1:42769-45052 GCF_001313835.1 Polistes canadensis
TATATATTTATTGAGTTAATTTATTATTTATTTTATATATAATTGAGTAATATTATATATATGTATATATTTATATTGTATAAAAAGGACTAAAAGATATTGCTTATCCGGTCATTGAAATCACCGAAAAAGATGAGAAAATTAGAGTCCGATGCTTGGGTAACATCATTTCTGTTTGATTTAAGGTTAGGTTTACTAAAGATTCCTTGAATTCAAACCCGAATTCGTAAAATGAAATTCAAAGAAAATACGATCATTGAATTATATAAAATCAAAACTGATTATAATAATAATTACAATATTAATTTATTTAATATGATTTTTAATCTTATAAAAATATTTAATAGATATGAAAAATCAATATTTAAAACAACGTGATAAACACAAAATAACATTTAATAATTTAATAATATTTATAAACACTCGAAATATACAATATATTGTTCAATTAAAATCTATTTGTTTATATTCTAAAAATTATTTTCAATCCTAATTAAAAAATCAAATATTTTAACGCGAAAAAAGATTAGTTTTAAAAAAAAAGAAGAAAAGATCTTAATTTAAAAGTAAATAAAATATTGTCGAGAATGGCGTCGGTTTAGTATGATAGGATTACAAACACGTGTTTGTAAGAGTAACATCAGCAAAACAAATGGCATCTGAAAAATCTTATACACGCCGATGTAACCTGCTTCTGCTGCTGCTGCTGTTGCTGCTGTTTCTGTTCCCGTTCCTTTTCCGTTTCTGTTCTGTTCTGTTCGGTTCTGTTCCTTCACCTTTGCTCAACTTCTTCAGCTCCTTTTTTTGACCACTACGATCAAACCACAATAATTGCTCAATCCCCATTATCGAAATATTTTCTTGGTCAAGTACACAATGGGCCCCTTTTATTTATCGTCAACGAGCTTTCGTTTATAATTTTCATTCAAGTTCGCATTTAATTTAATGATATTTTCTTATCTTGTATAATAAACAAAAAACAAAATATAAATTAAAAAAGTAACACAATAAAAAATTATAACAAATTATTGTCAAAATCAGACGAAAAAACTTGTGCATCATTTTTCAAAAGATATAATAAGAAAAAAAAAATTACAAATTTATTATAAAATTTATCTTAAATTTATTTAAATAAAAATAAATCCATATTTTGGATGAAATTTCATACTTAACGCGAATTATTAATTATTATTGTATCAGAGAAACGTATAAAAATATAAAAGAATAATTAATTGTAACAAAATTGTTTAAACGACATTCGATATAAACGTATTTAATTATATTTTTCTAAATTAATGTCGAGTCACTTTCAACATAGAGAGAGAGAGATAGAGAAAGAGAGAGAGAGAGAGAGAGAGAGAGAGAGACATGAATGAGAATGAAATTATTTATAACTTACGTTTGAATATTAAAATAATCGTAACGCATCGAAATAGAAATGAATAAAGTGATTTGAATTATTTATATATATATATAGCTTTTAATTTGAATACAAATAATTATTTATTCTAATAGTCTGCGATTTCATAACGACCGTAGAATCATTGAAAAATATATTCATTGAAATTATATATTTCGAATAATGACAAATAAAATACATAATAAAGTATTACGATAATTAATCGAATACGTTGATTAATGAAATAACACATGAATTTGAAAACAAAATCACATCTTACAGTAGTACAAACAATTTCAATATATATATATATATATATATATATATATGTTACCGTCAAAGCCGTAAATCAGTCATTGTTAGTAATTTCTCGGCACTGTTATCAATGCACGGTGCATTCAGACGAAGAAGGAACCAGAAGAATTCTTACAGTTTTTCCTAAGCATTGAACATAATACTTTGATATTTTATAAAAAAAATATTTACAGAGACTTTTCAAAGAAATGTCAGAGAATGCAATGCTGTAAATTGTGCATCTTTGCAATATCTTTGAAAAGTTTCGGTAAATATTTTTTATACTAAAAGTGAATAGATTTTAATAAAACTTATTTTAAATTAAAGTACACTCTTTTTTCAACACGTAGAATACTTTGTAGAGTGATGAAAATCAAATGTAAAGTGCAGAAAATGTCACAGAATGCACTGCTGTAAGTTGTGCATCTTTGCAATTTCTTTGAAAAGTTTCGGCAGATATTTTTTATATTTTTAGCAAATGAATTTTAATAAAACTTATATTAAATTAAAGTGCACTTTTTTATCTACACGTAGAATACAGATTTAAGTTATAAATCAATCTAGAAAGGTTCATAAAATAGCAAAGAATG
>NW_014570028.1:45932-48191 GCF_001313835.1 Polistes canadensis
TTCTTTGCCATTTTCTGAACCTTTGCAAATTGATTTATATAGCGAAAATGTACTCTACGTGTAGCTAAAAGAGTGCACTTTAATTTAATATAAGTTTCATTAAAATCTATTCACTCTTAGTATAAAAAATATTTGCCGAAACATTTTAAAGAAATGGCAAAGTAGGAAAATTTTTGCAGCATTACCTTCTCTGACATTTTCTGCACTTTACATTTGATTTTCATAACTCTACAAAGTATTCTACGTGTAGATAAAAGAATGCACTTTAATTTAATATAAAAATCATTAAAATCTATTTGCTAAAAGTGTATAAAATATTGACCGAAACTTTTCAAAGAAATTGCAAAGATGCACGATTTACAGCATTGCCTTCTCTGACATTTTCTGCACTTTTCATTTGATTTTCATAACTCTACAAAGTATTCTACGTGTAGATAAAAGAGTTCACTTTAATTTAATATAGGTTTCATTAAAATCCATTTGCTAAAAGTATAAAAAATATCTACCAAAACTTTTCAAAGAAATTGCAAAGATGCACAATTTACAGCATTGCATTCTCTGACATTTTTCGAAGTTTACATGCTAAATTTATTATTTGAAATGGTATTCTACGCTTAGACAAAAGAATGTACTTTAATTTAATATAAAAATCATTAAAATCCATTTGCTAAAAGTATAAAAAATATCTACCAAAACTTTTCAAAGAAATTGCAAAGATGCACAATTTACAGCATTGCCTTCTCTGACATTTTTTGAAATTTATATGCTAAATTTATTACTCGATATGGTATTCTGCGCGTAGACAAAAGAATGTACTTTAATTTAATATAAGTTTCATTAAAATCTATTAACTTTTAGTATAAAAAATATTTACCGAAACTTTTCAAAGAAATTACAAAGATGCACAATTTACAACAAAACTTTCTAAAAAGTCTTATTTCCGATTTCGTTTGAAGGCTGTTTGCATTCATAGTAATGCCGAGGAATTACTAGCAATGACTGATTTCTGGCTTTGACGGTAACATATATATATATGTAAATAAAATCACGACACTAATGTACTCATTGTTTTTGTTCTACAAAAAAACGCAATTAGTTGTTACTCTAACCTCAAAAACGCAATTAGTTATTATTCTAACCTCAAAAACAGGATAAGAAGAACATATATATATATATATATATTAAACAACAAACAATTATTACTTTATTATTATTTATTAACAAAAATTCCTAATAATAGTCTACAAAACTATAATCGAATACATTGATTAACAAAACAACGTGAAACAAATGAAAAACAAAATCACCCTTATTTACAATAATACAGTAACCCCTTTCGAAAAATAAAACCATATCCAATTATGTAATTAAATCAAACAACCACCCAACAAAACTACTACCCTTATTACTACCAACCTTTCCTCCCCTTTTCCCTAAATCAAAAAAAAACCACCTCAAAAAAAATAGACAAAATAAAATCTCAAAATAACGAAATAATTAAATACCGAGTACAGAAAATTTGGTCCAAAAAATTTTAAGTCCGAAAAAGATAACAAAGATAAAGAAATAATTGTCGGATGAACAAAATACAATAATAAACCAAAAAAAAAAAATAAGAAGAAGAAGAATAATAATATCTCTCTCTCTCTCTCTCTCTCTCTCGAGAAAAAGATATACAAAAATCATCAAGGATAAACACCATAGAAAAAAAAGAAAGAGAGAGAAAGAGCGTAACGCGTGTAATAATTCGATCAGATTAAGGTCTCGAGCGAGGCCGAGCGTGTAAGCAGGCCTAATAGGGGGTAAGCATCGACTTGGAAGGGGGTAACGGGGTGGGTGGGTGAGGGGGACTTGGTCAAGAAGGGTCGTAGGTCGATTGTACTTCAATGTGTACCCTACGTAGTGCACCCACACCCACTACTTCAACTAACACCAGTAGAAAACCAAGGAAGGAAGCAAGCAAGCAAGGAAGCAAGGGTAAAAACGTTGAACTGTGGGTACGGGGGATACGGTGGGTAAGGGGGGAGGGGGTTAGGGTTCGGGGTCGGGGAATGGGAGTGAGGGGGTTCAACGGGCAGGGGAAAGCTAGCTTTGGTAATCGCGCATTAATTTGCATCACAAAGTACACGCCACCCGCCACGTTACGCACGCATTCCGCGTACTTTTCCGCTTGCTTTTTTTCCTTATTTTTTTTATTTTACGTATATATATATATATATAATAATATATATAAATATATATAAATAATATAATACAATA
>NW_014570028.1:48703-50607 GCF_001313835.1 Polistes canadensis
AATTGAAATATTATATCACGTGTTATATTTATGTTATAAATGTAAAAAAGAAATATATTATTTCAATCTAATCGCTATATATATTTTTTGATATTTAATCGAAAGTGTGTGTACCATTTAACACCCTTTAACGTAAAATCAATAATATTATTATTATTTAATATACTATTATATTATTTTAAAAATATTACATAATATATATGTATAATAGAATTATCATATGTATGTTATATATGTTATAACAGTATAGAAAAAATATAATATGATTTGGAATCTAGTGACATTTTATTTTTTATTATTATTTTTGTTTTGGTTATTTAATTGAATGTGTCATTTATTGTAATGTAAACGAGAGAAAACGAGACGGAAATGGATTTTCATAGTTTAATCTCGATGGATCAACCTTCCCTTTCCTTTTTTTTTTATTTCATTTCATCTCTTTCTCTCTTTATTCCATTCCATTTTTTTTCATAGCTGATTGTGGCCTAAATCTTTTTGTACGATGATATCTTATGAAATAGAAAGAGAAAGAGAGAAAAATGAGAATCACGGTTGGCCGACTACCGGCAATATTTAGCAGAGCTTCGGCTTATCGGTACGGTTGCATATTTAAGGGTTGCCATGTCAAGCGTCAAGCTCGCCCTTTGAATACATTTAAATTCATTATACTATAGGCTACTATAAAATATACGTTTCGTTCGCGTCATTTCTATGCCACACACACTCATGTATTGTATAATAATAAAGACTGCTTATAAGTTATATTTAATAAGTATATATGTATTATATATATATATATAAATGTGTGTTTGTGGTTGGATGTATATATGTGTGTATATTTATGCACATTTTTTATAATACATATATGTAATAAAATATATTCCGTTTGGGTGTGTGTTCTCGGAAAAAAAAGGTGACTAGGTCACTCGTTCGTTTATTTGCATTATTATTATTATTATTGTTGTTGTTATATTGAAGTAATTCAACGATTAAAAGACCATTTTTTTGTTCCTTTTTATTTTCATTTTTATATCTTTAATTAATTGTAATTTATTGAATGTTATTATTAACTCGGTCGATAAGTAGGTACTTGTTATATGTTATTTTGTGATTGAAATAATGAAGAAATTATTGGTAATAATTTGGTTATTGTAATGAAATAATTTAAAGATATGAAGACCATTATTTTCTTGTCTTTTTTTTCTTTTTTATTTTCATTTTTATATCTCTAATTAATTGTAATTTATTGAATATTATTATATTATTAACTCGGTCGATAAGTAGGTACTTGTTATATGTTATTTTGTGATTGAAATAATGAAGAAATTATTAATAATAATTTGGTTTATATAATTGTTGATTTTTGTTTTATAGTATATTATTATTATATTTTAATGTAATATATTATATAATATTGTATTTAATATTATTCTTTTTATGAGTTTGAAGTGAACCTGTTATCTTTATAATAATTAAACAAAATATCTTCACACTATACATTACTATCTAATATTATGAGATTATACTGACAAATAAACAATTATATAATACATATTGTTAAATATAAAATATTCACAATAATTATTATCTTTATTATTCACTCTTGTATTGGTTTGATAAAGAACCGTTCCCTTTACAAACGTTTAACACATCTTTTCATCTCTCTGGATTTAAATACACAACTTAAAATTAACTTAAACTTATATAAGAAAAAAATTAATATAAATATAACTAATATAATCTTATTAGAATTACTTTAACATTACTATTACTAAGATACAATTATTATAATATACATTATATACAATGCAACATTATCAATTAATATAAACAATGGAAACAATGCTTAACCTATTAACGTGAACTTGATATAAAATAATGATTATTTATATTTCATAAAGTTC
>NW_014570028.1:54502-56172 GCF_001313835.1 Polistes canadensis
GTACACATTTGATATCATAAATATTATATAAAAATACAATTGAATTAAAATAATACACGTGACGGGATAATATTGTATATAAATCATAAATAAATTCGAAAATTGAAATAAATACGCGTTTATATATAAATATACAACACATACATACGTATTTGATGTAATAAATTGAACCTATGTAAAGGTTAAAGTCTACATAAATATATATATATATAATAAATTGAACGTAGGAATATATAAAGGTTCAAATCCCATATTACGTTTTCAATTTTAAGCAGATGTTACGATACGTTATGGTGTCCTCCACGGTGTTATGAAATTTCTTATTTCGTTATAGGGGGGGGTGGGGAGAGTATGAGATGAGAAATGTTGAATCAGATTCGCTTGATTTTGAACTGAAATAAAAACAACAAAAACATTTACAAAGGAGTTTTATAAGAAATGAAATACAAGGGTGCAATGCGACACTAACAGTGCAGTGCAGTGCAGTGTAGTGCAGTTTGTAAGGGAGTAAGGGGGGATAGGTTCGTTTGGTGTTCGTTGGTTCGTTGTGCAAAGGGCAATTCTGGATTATTTTTCAAAGGCATTATTTTTCGTGAATTCGGAGCAGCTTGATTTTTATGTAGATAGGACCGACCGCCTTCCTGCTTGCTTTTTGCCGTAATAATAATTTGGGCCAGTCACTTCTCCTTCGGGGTCTCTCCTATATTCCTCGTGCACTCGAGAAGAACCCTCTGGTTGCCGTATAAGCGCTATAATTTCCTCTGCTTATTCCCCTCAGGCCAATTCAGGTAGTAGTTCCTCTTTTTCTATCCGTTTCTCATTCTCTCTCTGTCTCTTTCTTTCTTTCTTTCTTTCTTTCTGTCTCTCTCTCTGTCTCTGTCTGTCTTTCTATCTCTTTTTTTGTCTTTCTTTTCTTTTACCCCCGCACTTTTCTTAACATTTTTCATTTTTTTTATTTTATACGTTGAATTTTTATCTCGGAAATTGTGTCACAAACTGTAATATAGTTTAATATTTATTTGTAAAGTAATATTTTGTATAATCATGATTATTATTAATAATTGAATTATTGTTATTGTTGTATTTGCGATTGGTCCCTTTTTTTCCTTAGTTTGTCTGATATTTTTGATGAATTTTTAATCAGAAATTGTCAGAAAGTACAAGAGGGTATAATATTTATTTATAAAGTAATGTTTTTTAATCATGATTATTATTAATAATTAAATTATTGTTATTGTTGTATTTGGTTTTGGTCCTCTTTTTTTCCACTCTGTCGCATATTTTTGATGAATTTTTAATCAGAAATTGTCAGAAACGACAATATAGAACAATATTTATTTATAAAGTAATATTTTATATAATCGTGATTATTATAAATAATTAAATTATTGTTATTGTTGTATTTGCGATTGGTCCTCTTTTTCCCCACTTTGCCTGATATTTTTGATGAATTTTTATCTCGGAGATTTTGTCACAAACTATAATACGGTATAATATTTACTTGTAAAGTAATATTTTATATAATCATGATTATTATTAATAATTAAATTATTGTTATTGTTGTATTTGTGATTGGTCCTTTTTTTCCCTACTTTGTCTGATATTTTTGATGAATTTTTAATCAGAAATTGTCAGAAACTACAATAAGTTATAATATTTATTTATAAAGT